>NW_017259337.1:111993-112598 GCF_001594045.1 Atta colombica | reverse complement strand
CGTTGCTCCCTCTGACTATCACTTGTTTCGATCAATGGCACACGGCCTGGCTGACCAGCACTTCCGGTCTTATGAAGAAATAAAAAATTGGATCGATTCGTGGATAGCCTCAAAAGATGACCAGTTTTTTTGACGCGGGATTCGTACGCTACCCGAAAGATGGGAGAAAGTAGTGGCCAGCGATGGACAATACTTTGAATCATAAATATATAACCAGTTTTTTACAATAAAGCCTCGAATTTCGGAAAAAAAAACAGCGAAAGCGAAGTTGTACACCTATGTATATGATTTCAACTTTAAGATAATTCAGAATAATGTAATTCAAAAGTTATTTTTAAAAATAACAAAAAATTCTTCTTCTTGACGTTTATACATCCTTATTGAATATTTAAATATTAGACAGTAAGATAATTTTTCATCACCCACGTGTATGTAAAAGAGTGATATAAAAATTAATTGATAAATTGATAATCTATTTATCTCAAATATGCGTTTTGAGAATTTATTTATAATTATAAAGTATATAAAACATATTATTAATATTGATATGATTAGAGATGAACTGGAGATTAAAGTATAAAAAAACAGGATTACAGTCGTAGAAT
>NW_017259337.1:109093-111887 GCF_001594045.1 Atta colombica | reverse complement strand
TTAAAAGAATAAAATCATTAATATTATTTAAATATTATATAACACTCGGTATTTATTATTTTTTTTAAGTTATTATTTACTTATTATTTTTAGTAAGTAACGCGTAATAATGACAAATTACTTTCCAAAGTGGCTTTTCTAACTTTAGCATAACCTTAACGTTTAGTTGGTTAGCGTTATCGTCACAAAAAAATTGCAACATTGTCATCAAATTATTTATTGTAAAAAAGACAAAATAACTGAAAAGTAACGTTTGATAACAACTCTAATTTGCTTGTGCATATTTACTTTTCAAACTGAATTTTATTCAGCAGTGAAGAATAAAAAAGTTAAAATATAAATTGCTAATGTAAAATATATTAAAAGTTTCTTTCATAGAGTTTTTTGTGTCACAAAAAATATGTTTCGCTTTATCTATTTTTATATAAAACGCGATTTATATGTTGATTCGGATTATGTAAAAATTGGTCTGACTATTTGATATTATTTGATACCGTAAATTGCTCTTACAATATATATAAATTATGCTAATTAATTAAATTTCTATTATATATTCTTTTATATTTTTTTATACATTATTTTTGATATTATCACTTTATTATTACTGAGAAAATTTATACATACACTATTATTTAAAGAATTATTAATAGAAATCGAGTTATGTTTAAACTATCATAAATTTTCAATATTATATTACATTTTGAAAAAAAAATATCTTAATTAAATTTAATATTATTTCCTTGAACACAACAAACTAAATACTTAGACAGTAGTTAGACTGTATATATATTTCTAATTATATAGTCAAATTTTTCGTATTAATGGATCCATTTTTAAATCATCATTTAAATTTATTAAAAATAAAAATAATGCTTGAAATATGATATGCGTATAAAAAATTGACTGGAATATATTATGAGTATAAAGAATTCATAATCATTTATTAATCAATTTTAAAGAATCTTTAAAAATGTGTTCGTGCTATATAAATCATATAAACGTTTGACGTTGTGTGTAAAATGTTTTACAAATGAGAGGAAGTCTCGTTCGGTCAGAACTGTACCAAATTATAATTATAATAGGTTTATAGATAAAAGTAGTTAATAGTTTTTTATTATGATTCGTTTTTGTTAAATTTAGCGAAAAATTATAGGCAAGAATAAATCATATTAAAGAATCATTGATCGAGTATTTTTTGAAATGCTTGTGTGCTGAACTCATTTAATGAGCAACTGTAGCGTCTGCAGCATTCTACTTAGTCTCACTTTCATCCGTGATACGAACTTCTATCTGGTCAAGGTGAACAGGTTTTTGAAGGTATTCTTAAAAATTATTTTTATTAAATCCAGTTGTATATCCAATGTAATATTAACTTCAATATAGATTTACTATTTAGTTTTTCTAAAGTCTATTCTACTATTCTACTATTCTACTATTCTTACTATTTCTTAAGTCTATTCTATTAATGTGCTTTGTTTCTTGCTCTTTTCTTTTTGTTTTTTTCTCTTTTGTACCCCTTTTTATCGACAATTATATTTTTTGCTACTTTCTATCTCTTTCGAAGTTCATTTATTTTTTTCTCGGACATAAAACAAAAAACCAGATAGAAACCAGAAGAAAACAAGATGTAAAAAAATATATAGTAAAAAGCAAGAAACAAGAGCACATTGTAGAATAGACTTTAGAATTAGAAAAAATAAAGAATAAGTTAAACCGAGATTAAAATTAATCTACGTTGGTTGAAGTGAACATTAAAAAATCACATTTCATATTTGATTATATTTATTTTTGACAACACGATTATAAATAATAGGAAAAATTTTGTGAATGTTGCCTGAATCATTGAGATTGCAATCGAAATATAGTCGCGTAATTTTCTCGTAAATTTACGAACAATATAATCCACTTTGTTTTCAAGAAAAATTAAATAAGAAAATTGGAAAAATTTTCTCTCTCTCTCTCTCTCTCTCTCTCTCTCTCTCTCTCTCTCTCTCTCTCTCTCTTTCAAATTACATTGTTCGTGAATATACAGGGAAATCGCACGTGACTATCTCGACGGTCGCGATTTCAGACAACATTCGAGACATGAAAGAATACTCTGAAATACTGTCACGACTTCGGTTTCTCTTACGCATGTTACGCTACCGGCTGTAATAATTCTACTTACGGACTCTAGGTTGCTCTAGCTCTATACGCTAGCGGAAGCTAGCAAACGGCCTCCTACCCAGAGACGACTTGCTTTAATAGCTGTTTCTACTGCACTCTGATAATGGTTGCGGTCGTCTTATAGTATGATACACGCGCTCGCGCTACGCCAGCTAGCTATTGTAGTCGTGGTAGTAATGGAAAATTCGTATGTTGGTAGCGGTCAGAGAAGGCTATAGCCATGGTTAGTTAGTCGCAGTCCGTACGCGAACGACGACGGTTCGTAATTTGAACATTGAAATTTATTCGCGTTAGTGCATTGTGGCGAATTAAAAAAAAAATTCTCAGGGTGAGTAATCAAATAGAATTGAACACGATTTAAATTTATTTTTTTACGATCAATAACAATTTATTCAAACAGAATGTCGAAACCTATCTATTTTAAAAAATCTGTTTTCTTTCTCTATTCCTATAAATATAAAATTGTAGATGTAAAATTGTATAAAAAAAAAAATTAATTTTATATTTTTGGATTAATTTTAGCAGATTTTGAATTTGGCATTTATGCTTGCAATTTTGTATTTTTATGATATTATTTTTTTTGTAATAATTGATGATCTCTCTCTCTCTCTCTCTCTCTCTCTCTCTC
>NW_017259337.1:105431-108993 GCF_001594045.1 Atta colombica | reverse complement strand
TCTCTCTCTCTCTCTCTCTCTCTCTCTCTCTCTCTCTCTCTCTCTCTCTCTCTCTCTGAAAATGTATAGATGGATTAGAAGTATATATAAATAAAATAAAACTTTCGCAATCAAAATATATTTTTCAAAGATTAAGAGATTAAGATATTTAATCTTTCAAAGATAAAGAAATTTTTAATTTTACAAAATGTCTTATCTTATTATTAGTAATTCTTTATTTTACTCTGAAAATGTATCGACTTAATAATATTTCTCGATGTTCGTCCAATTACTCGATTATAAAAAAAAAGAAAACCTTATCATATAATCACACACATTTTATCAAATTAATTTAAATTTTTTTATATTTTTTGAAACTTTATCAATATTACGTATTTTTATATACGAATTTTCCGTAATGTAATAATAAAAAGATTCTCTTTCTAATAGTACACAGAATTTCTATATTTGGCATTCAGAAATTTAATTATAATTTTTTATATAATTTTAAAATTGAATTATATTATTTAAATAAAATATTGAATAAAATATGAATAAAATATGAATATTATTTAAATAAAAAAAAAGATAACTATTTTACTTAAAAAATAGCATAATCACTTTTTAAGTACATATGAAAGATGTGACAAAAGAGAGAGAGAGAGAGAGAGAGAGAGAGAGAGAGAGAGAAGGAGGGAGGGAGAGAGGGAGGAAGGGAGGGAGAATTTTGTTCCTAACTAATCGTTCCTAAATAGTCTAAGCAGAGGATGGCATTCAGAAACCAATAAACTAAATCATTTAGTTAGTAGAAAGATAATCTTCCGATTCATTACTGTCCCGAAAAAATTGAAATATTTATTTAAAAATGCTGCTCTTAGGGACAATAATTATTCAACATATATTCGACTGTATTTTTTTTCGAATATATCAATAACTTGAAAAATTCTTGAAAAAAGATTCCAAGAACAGAACAGAATAGCATTTTGTATTATAATATATTATATGAAGTATGTAATGAAATGTATCATAAAATTTATTGTCATCATGAAAAGGATGTATATATTATAAAATAAAGTGGCAATGAAACCGAATATCTTTACGTATTTATAAGAAAAAAAAATAATAAGTCCATAATATATTAACTAATGAATTAAAATATTAAGTAATAATAAAATAATATAAATTAAAATATTAACTAGTAAAATACAATAAATAAATAAATATAACGAATAATAACTTATACATTAATACGAAATGTTATATTGTAAGTACATTTATACTTATACAAGTTGTTATGTCTTGCTACATAATAATGAATTGATTTGTTGTTCTTGTAATAAATTATTATTATTACAAGATATGATAAAAATAACTTTTCAAGGAAAACGATTTGTTTATTATGCAAAAGTTGCATCATCCAATCATTACAAATGATTGGAAAATACTCAAATGATTGAAAAATAATAAATCTGTTAATTATTTTTAATATTTTAATTTATTAGTTAATATATACAGATTTTTATTTACGAATATAAATTGCACATGTTTGTAATGGAAATCAAAGAAATGCGCATTAAATAATCGACATATAATATGTACAAAATGTCTTAATTTGATATGCAACAGATGTTTTTACTGACAAATAATCAAAAAACATGTTTGTTAAATATTTCTGTGTCAATTCCAAAAGATCGCCATTTTGAAATTGTTTATCGTGCTATCATATGGCCTTGGCATTTTAAAACGTTCGCAACCGTGCGATTAATCATTTTTCTACATTTATGCAGTCAACTCTAAAAAAAAACGTGATTTTGATTCATGACTAATTTAATTATCTAAAGTTGACTTTGATTGAAGTATACACCTTGATATGCACATGTAAACAAAATAACTTACACCATCAAAGTGAAAGCAATTTACTAGTCCAATTTATACTTATCAGTGAATGAATAAAATGTTAAAAAGTTAAAACCAAGATATAAAATACTTACGTATAAGTGATAATATAAGTGCAAAACTTTCGTCATGTAGCACAAATTATTATATTGTGCAAATATTTATATTGTAAAAAAGATATTTATGTATTGCAAATTTACCGGAATCAATAGAAAATATAAAATCAATAGAAAAAATATAAACGCATATACTTTTTTAACTAACACAAAAAAAGTCTATATATGTAAAGATGAATTTATTATGTTGTTTTTTTCACCTATTATAAATATTATGTATTCTTCGAAGGATAAGAAATATTAATAATTGAAAAAAAAATTACAGAAAGGGATCGAGCACAAAATAAATTAAATTAAAATTAACTTATGCGTATAACTATCAATGCAACTGAAGAAGAATGATCTTATTCGTATCGTGCGCTGTCAACTATCACGCACAACGTGTCACGTAATCAGTAGTTGTTACCTACATAGTAACTGCAGTAATCTAATTCCTTCCAATTCTAATCAGAAGATCGAATACGTATATCTTATCTTATAGTATGAAGATTGCAGTAAGAAAGTATTAATTATCTTCTTTGCATCTAATAAAATAATACTTTATTATTCTTAGTAAATTAAATTATTTCTAATTAGTCTTATTTTCACAGTAAGAAGTATAAGTTAGACGTAATATTTCCGTGATGTTTTCACAAAATCGTTCAAGAATTATCCCAACATCAAAATCCAACAAATTGTCTGCTTGAAAGAAATTAAGTAGCTGGTAACAAATACATAATTTATACATGTAATTTTCATCAATTATTTCTGATTGACAGCGTCATATTTACATATTGCGTAAATGCATATATATTGCATATTTACATAATGCGTAAATCACTGCCAGGACTAGGCACTAGGACATATATTTAAAACACATTATTTGCACAAGTGTATTGTATATATCGTATTCCAATTTCGAACACATTATGTATTTCAAATCGAAAGATTGAAAGTTTTTTGTATTTTGTAATTTAAATAATAAGATTAAATAATAAGATTATCAATTTTACAATTAGTATTTGAAATACAAAATACAAAACATTTTATATGCTCCCATTAAATATAAAATACAATATTGTTACAAATAAACTGTTTTACAAATAAAAGCTTCTCAAATAAAAGTACTTCAAGTGTATGCCCCTTGCTCTGATTATTGTAAAATATGGTCATTCTTTCAAAAGAATGGATAAATAATGTACAATAAGATATAATTTTAAGAGAAATAATACATAAATAAAAACTGTTACAAAATAATTATACGCTGAAGTTTTATCATGAGAACATAAATGACTCACAGTACGCTCGTTATTGTATTGACATGGCTTCCGAGACGGCAACAAGCATTATATAACACAATACACGTGAATGAATGTTATGATATATTGTTTTACTCCAATGCTAATTGCATATTTCAATCAAGATGAAGCTTAGAATTAAAATTTTATTTTAATTCAGTATGGAAATATGAAAAAATGTGCAAAAAATTAAATAAATTATTTAATAAATTATTTATTAAATAAATTATTTAAAAAAATAATTTCACGCTTTTTTTTGTATACAAACAAGGATAGATATTTAATCATATTAAT
>NW_017259337.1:92618-103919 GCF_001594045.1 Atta colombica | reverse complement strand
TACCTAAATAAAAATCTGAACGCGTATATAAATAAAAAGACGCATATTGTAACAATTTATTTTTAATATTTTTTTAATAAAGTCTCTTTAAACTACTCTAAAAAATACAAATTTTTTGTGCTAAAAAAAAATTTATCACAACAAATGAATAAATCTTTTATTTTATGTCTCTGCAATCAAACAAAGATTTTATTTTTGCAGACCAGAATAGCGAGCAGCCATGGTAAAAGCATACAACGGCGCATTGATCCTTGCGGACATTTTGCTACTTATTTTGAAGATTCTATATTACATTTGCGAAAGCGTGTATAAATTTTTCGTTCCAGCGGAAGAAAAAAGCGTGGCTGGTGAAATCGTACTGGTATGTATCTAATTTGAATTTTTGATTACATACATAAATCGTACAGACATAAATAATTATATTAATGTGATTTTATTAATACATTTTATTAATAAAGTTGTACATTAATCATTTTTATATAATATTGTTTTATATAAGATATAATTTATTTTATATAAGAGAGACGAATAAAAATTAGAATACATTTATTTTTAATCTGTATATAATACATGTATGTGATTACATTATAAATTGATGATAAATTAAATTTATTTATAGAAGAAGATTCTTTATAAAGTAAAGTTTGCGAAAAAGAAATGCTAAAAAAAGTGCGATAATTTTATGCTTTAAGTTGCTATATTATTACAGATAACAGGCACTGGTCATGGTATTGGAAAAGAATTGGCCCTTCGTTATGCATCATTAGGCGCAACAGTGATTTGCTGGGATGTAAACCAAGAATCAAACGAAGAGACAGTGAATGAGATAAAGAAAACTGGAACAGCTGCAGCATACGCATATCAGTACGTTTATATCGTTTACTCTTTTACAAAATGCAATAAAACCGAGAGAAACGTATATAATAGTGAAACGTTCGATCGAAAAGCGTTCGAAAATTCAAAAATGTTTGCGTTTCACAGGTGCGACGTGTCAAACAGAGAAGAGGTCTTCAGCGTAGCTGAAAGAGTCAAGCAGGAAGTTGGCAACGTCACTATTTTAGTTAACAATGCTGGTATAATGCCTTGCCATACATTTCTCGATTATACCATTGATGAAATTAAACGAATCTTCGACATTAACGTGCTGGCTCAATTCTGGGTAAGTTAAAGAATTGACAAAAAAAATTAATTAATTAAATATATACATATACGTGTAAAAATAAAAAAAATTTGTCAAATATCAATTTGACAGACCTAATTACTGATTTAATTCTAATTATTAGTCGCAACATTACCTCTTCTTTAATAATTTCTTAAAACTTTTAGGCTGGGTGGTTCCATCTTTCTTCATAATAAACTTCAACCCTATTTACTCTATATACTCTCTCTTTATTCATACTCTTACTCATACTTTTACTCTTTTATTTATATATCCGTTGGATAAATTATCACATAGGTTTTTTTTATCTGAAAATAATACAACTAGCCTTTAGTAGGTTGTATTTAGTATACTAGTACATTATATGAACTAAAGTAATGTGAATTTTGAAACTGTTAGTATAAAATAATTATACATTAAAGAAATTTTACAGAAAATAATTAAAAATATGGAAATAATTAAAAATAATTAAAAAATATTTAAAACATGTTTAGGTAGTCCCTGCCGATCCATAATTTAGACTTATGCACAAAATATCCTTTAAATATTTCTTTAAAATTTACAGAAAGTTAATTAAATATATAGTAATTTCTTTAAATTATAATATTTACTATTTATATTGATATTAACATTTATTGTTTATATTGATATTGCATAAACAAACTTTGTAAATGTTTAATCATTAAATTTACACAAATTAATAATAAAAATTACTTAAACTTTAAATGAACCATAATTAAAACTGTCAGCTTATTTTAATGTATATAAAGTGACTTGATGCTATCACTTTTCACAGACAAGTCATTATTTACTATTGACATTTCTTGTATTTGAATTCTATTATTTTTGATGTTTTTAGATGCTACAAGCATTTCTACCAAGCATGATCGAAAAAAATCACGGCCACGTAGTTGCGCTCTCGTCACTGGCTGGAATTAATGGTTTTCCAAATTTAGTTCCCTACTGTGCTTCAAAATTTGCAGTTAGAGGCAAGCTATTTTATATTTAACTCGATTTTAATTGTTTAGGCACAAGAAGTGTTAAATTCTTAATTTTATTTATACAAATATTGTAGGACTTATGGAAGCAATCAGCGAGGAACTACGGACATCTAGCAAAGGAAAATCTTTAATCAAATTCACTACCATTTATCCGTATATGGTTGACACTGGACTTTGCAAAAAACCAAAAATAAAGTAAGTACACGATGAAATTATATAAACAATGTTTACGCAATAATGTTATGTAAACGTAATTGAAACTTATACTTAACAATTAATTAGTATAAAGTATATGCTATTACTATGTAAAAATACTTTAAAATTTGTAATTACATTGTCCATTCTCAAACAAGTTGATGAATATGTTCAAGGCCAGTATTTGTAGTCAATTCTTATTTTTAAGTTTTAAAGCATAAAGGAAGTTAATCAATAGAGCCATTAGCATCTTAAAACATTACTTAACAAGTCTTGAAATAAGAACTATAAATAAATAAGAATAATTGACCTATTAAGTTACAATGGAAAATATATATACAATTACATATTGCTAATTAGTTACGCTTTTTTTACATGCAGATTAGATTTTTGGATGCGAGGTGAGCTACTAAACATATACCTTACTAAGAAATGACAATGGAATCGATGTCGAATCGATGTCAATTTGATAATTTCGATTCAATGTCGATTCCATTGTCATTTCTGTGAGAAAATAAACGGCAAAATAAAATTTTATTTGACAGTTTACTTCAGATCTTACATTAAATATTTCTTAGTAATTCAAATAAGATTATAAAATATTATGAAATATTGGATTTTTTTACATTACTTGGCAATAAATATTTTAATTCGAACAGGTTCCCGTCTGCCATGCCGTTGGTTTCACCGGGGCAAGCAGCCTCACGAATAATTCAAGCGCAAAGGTGCAATTATCGCGAAAAAACTGTGCCTCCATTTTGGTTGTTATGCAACTTAATATCAAGGTAAATAAATTCCAATTGTTCCTCCGTGTCCAGATCCATTCTTGGAACCAACGTATCAGACTGCTCCTCATCCTAATGAAATGAATTGCAAGGTTCACGAAAACGTTCCAAGAATCGATCTGGACATGGAGGAAACCCGCAAAACCTATAAACTTTATATAGAAAGCACCCGTAAAAACGTCAAGATTATTATCAAAGTCTGAAATTATTCACAGTAAATAATATAATGAGTTGATAATATATGAAGATGCTATCTTCGAAGAAAAAATATACAAATAAAATATTTTTTAACATTTAATTAATATTAATGAGAAAAAAAAATTAATGTGATAATATTAATAAAAATGAAAATCTCAAGTAGAAAAAAAGTAACATTTTATAAAATTTTAGATTTTTGCCCGACGATGCGTTACGCTGCATAATAGACTTTTGCGATAGCGGTGTCGAGGCGGACAGTTAACAATGGTTAACAGTTAACAAAAAAACATCTCTCTGATTGATTAAAAACAAATGCGTGAATAAAATTTTTTTATATAATTATCGAGTATACTATTGTATTATTTATAAGATGTTGTACAAAATCAGGGTTGTCGACTTATTTTTAAATAAGATATCTTTCTCTTTTCAAAATTTCGAAAACTTTTTCTACTCTACTCAGTTCTATATATAAGAAATAATTCCATATATAAGAAATAATTATCTATTAATTAATTTAATTAATCGTTGTCAAGAATTAATATATGTAAACGCGCAAATGCAGGTGTTTTATATTGATAGTAATAAGTATAATATAATAATATAATAAATAAATTTTTTGTACAATGTAAAAGAAGTCGTTTTGAATGTCGTATTGCTTTCTAATGGCGTCAGCACAATATGTCATAAATCAATTGCTCGGACAATAAAGTTTTTTGTTCTGCTTAATTAATAAGAAAATTGGTATAATTGCATTTATAATACTAAACGGAGCTGTTGTTATATTATCAGATATTGTTATTCTATATATTATTAATATTTGTATTTATTATACGATAAAGCATAAGGTGTGTATAATGATCGTTTAATAATATAACCATTGTCTTTATACATATGCAATTATATATATGTAATTATGTTACAAATAGCATATACGAGAAATACACAAATAACATAATACAATTTGATAATGTAAATTTTGGAGAAGATTTTTATGTTTTGCACTTTAATCTAATGCGCATAAAGAAAAAGAGGATAAAGAATTATAAATATTATGTGTATAATTATAAATATTATGTAAAGAAATTTGTGCAACAAAGAAATTTTGCAAGGTTGGCACGTAACGCGTTATTTGTAATGTCATTATCGTTACCAGTTACTTTTTTCGGTAATAACGTTACATTTTCTTCTAAATAATGTTCATGGTAATGCAATTACATTTTTGAAGTAACGATTTCACTAATTACTTTCATCGTTACTTTATTTCTAAAATGTAAAAGTTTAGTCGTAACTATAGAAAACAGAGATGAAACATTAACAATTTGATTGGTTAAATCACAACGCCTTTTTTTCATTGTATTCATGGTTTACACGTATAGATTGACTCAGATATAATCTTTACAGTATATTTAATTTCTTAAAACTTTTTCTGTGTCATATCTCACAAATTAAATATATGTGTATAATGCAGATTACAAATCTGCATTATACACATATATTTACGATATTATTTTTTTATTATAATATAATTTTATCCTTAGAATATTCATGATGAGTTGTTCACATCTTGTTTCTTTTCTTCGAAATACTGCACCTGGCTAAATAATGCTTTCTATTCTTTCTTTTTTTTCTGAATATGTAAATTCATGTTTTTTAAAAATGTTAAAATATACATAAAAATCTTCGTAATTTTTGTTATATTTGCAAAATGGAAATTAACCCACAACAAACGATCCATCATGCAAAAAAAATTGTATGTGATTAAGAATTAATGTATATGTATATGTATTGTATATGTATTAAGAATTAAAATGTATAATTTAAAGATATCTTATTAAAAATAACACAAAAAATTAATTTATTTAAGTATAAAAATTACAAAAAGTGCAATATATAATATGACATCTATTTCATTCATGAAAATAATACACAATGTTTACTATGGGCATATATTTTTTAAGCTATAGTCCTCTAATAAAAAATAGAATTTTCACATCATTTTTATATTTACCGAAAAAAATCTGCATACAATATTCTATTAGTGTTAAGAAAAAAAAAGTAACGAAAATGTAACGATTCGTCATATTTGAATAATGATAACGATAATGAGTTACTTTTGCAAATCAATAACAAGTAATGAGAATAAGTTATTATTTAAGAAAAAATACGGTAACGGATTTATTTTTATGAGATAACGTTGCCAACCTTGGAATTTTTGCAAGTATCAATAATAATATACCACGCCACAAAATTAAGAGATCATTTACTCTGCTAAAAATAAACAAATCTTTTTTTTTTAAAAAGAGAGAGGAGTGCAACTTTGTTGAAAATGATCATAATAAAATGACCCAAAATGCTTAAAATCTTTACTTTTTAGATTGTTTATTTAAATAAGATCTGATCTTAAATGAGATTTTTTTATAAACTTACATCGCGGATACAAATTTTAAAATTTTTTACAAATTTTGCAAAGTTCTATGGAATAAATTAAAAAATTTCATGCAAAAGTAATTTGTAAAAGAGAAGTGCCATATTATATCGCTGCGCTTAGCATAGAGACACCATGTCTCCAGATTAATGCTGAATGAGCTATAATGATAAGAAAAAATTTTCTTAGAAAAAATTTTTTTTTTAGTTAAGTATTGAAATAATGTTATTTATAAATGATTTAAAATCAGACAAGATCGATAATTCCTAGCGAAGCGTAATTTATAATGAAGAAAGATTAAATTTGCTTTCTATTCTTATTATGAAAAATATATTTATTTTATCAAATTTTTAATGATTTTGTTGTATGCTTTTTTGGTATTTTTATACTTTAAATAAATTAATGATTTTTTTAAAGATCTCGAGAAAATTAATTTTTAAATTAATCTAATATAACCCATTAAAAAATTGTTACCTATCTCGCGTCTTAACTTAACTTTACGAAAAATGTGTGGCAGTCGTGCTTAAGTTTTTCTGTGTGTTATATGAGTCTAAACAAATCAGCTAATCATAGTAAAATAATAAAATCATAAAGATAATAACATAAGCAATAACAAATTCAAAATGTTGATTTGTTTACTACTAACATCTTATTACTTTTGTCTATTGTTATATTTATGTTTTTTTTTGTGTATCAGCCTTTAGCCCGGATCCTTATCCAAACACTAACATTTTATCGAGCGCTTTGATGAAAAATGAATTATGGGATTTTTAATTTATTCTTATTATCTTTTTTTTTCAATTATGCTCTGTATATCAAAGTATATCTGCATAAGGATCTGGACTTATCAATCTAGTAATAATATAAATAATAAGATCTTCATGACTGAACATTGTATGACTGTTCATTGTATCGACGAGATATCATTAATTAAAGACAGCCAGCCTTAAATAAATTTTCGTGATCAGACTCGAGGAGTCCAAAGATAATTAAAGAACAATGACATCATCAATTGATATAACTGATTGATTACAATTGATATAAATTTGCTTATTATATAGAGATGATAAACTGCGAAAAACTTTGTAATTTTGCGACAATATATAAGATATTATAGCATTACAAGTATGCATATTGTTTATATAGCATTTATATAATAAAAATGAATTTAGTAGTGTATTGATAATCAAACTTGGACAATAACATTAAAATTACAGTTTTAAAAATCGAATTTATATGTATATATTAAGTTTAATCATATATATGTCTACAAAACTAATAAATTATAAATTAGTACTAGTATTTCTTACGTACTAGACTTACTTATTAGGCTAGATTGTTCCACCTTTCGATAAACTTTAGCTATCTTACTCTTTTATGTTTTTATTTATTCAGTAGATAATTTATCACATAATTCAAGAAGATGGAATAATTGGCTCTTAATCACTTATATAAACAGTCATTCAAATGATTGACTTTAATGATGATCTTTAATAGTATCTCATCGTTGCTTGTATCCACAATTGTTCAAGAATTTAATTGTTTAAAATTTTTTCTGTCCCTGGTAAAAGATTTCAGATATTCTTGATGAAAATAAAAATCGGAGCATAAGTCGAGTGTAATGAGAGAATAATAGAAGCGCAAACGAAACTTCTATAGGAGGCGAAAAAAATTGAAACAAAAAACGAAATGTAAAAGAAGTATAAATATTATATTTGACTTTTATTTTAATATTATATTACACTCCAATTTTTATTTCCATCAAAAATGTTTGAAATCTTGGACCAGTTTTTAGCTTTAAAGACAAAGGCATACTCTGTCTATGCATGCATTCAATTTTATATTCTGAAATAATTAACTCTTGGAGTACTTAGATAGCTCTACTAATTTTTCTTTAAAACAAATTGAAAGAAGTTTAAAGCGTTATAGTAAGCAGGAGTTATGAGCGACGATCGGATAAATAAAATTTTATCTTTTTTATTATTTTATAACAAATATTATCCCTTTAACAGACTTTTGTAAAAATAAAAATTATCAAAATTTATATTCAATAATTCTTCGTTTATTGCTTAAAAAATTTTTAATAGCACTATAATTATTCTTTATATATAATGTTAAATTTTAATCAGCATAATTATAAAAACACAATTGTATAACAATATAATTACACAAGGTCATCAAAATCAATGAGTTTTGCTATGCAATCCGCGCACGTAGGAACCTTTGATTATCTCACATACATTTTCCCATGGCTAGTTAATATGTTGATCGTCTCATGGAGGCCTCAAAATTACGTATGCAGGAGAATAGTGCAGTATAAAGTTATATCCAGATAAAATTATATAAAATAATACAATATAAAACATGTACATTGTAAAGTTGATGATATAAAATTAAAAACGGACAACGATCTTGACAACGATCTTGCGAGTCACAATATACACGTTTTACACTGTATCATTTATATAATTCTCTCTCTCTCTCTCTCTCTCTCTCCCCCCTCTCTTTCCCTCCCACTCTTTTCCCCTCTATCTCCTCTATCTCACCTTTCTCCCCTTCTAATTTTCTATTCTCTACATCTATATTAAAATTTACAACTTTTATTTTAAATGGTTCTATGATGAGGCATTAATATGCATAACGACTTCTTCGGTGTAAGCGTTTATTCAAAAAATTATTAAGATAAGATAGATATTAAGATAAGATAGAGAAAAAACAAAGTTTTAAAATTTAAAGTTTATACTTTATTTTCCTTCTGATAAAAGTTTTCTATAATTTGTCTTACAGATATTTACAAAAAAAAACATTTTTTTTACAGTATAATTATAAAAAAATTGTCAAAAAATATTTAAAATTTAATTTGAATTGAAATTTTAATTATATTTAATTAATTATTATTAATATACAATGATATTTTGCTGTGTTGTCGCTATTAAAAATTATTACAAAGTTATATTAAATTTTGGTCCGTTTTTTAAGTGAATGTACACACGAAATGATGAATAGAAAAATAATTTTGATACAGTTATACAACAGGATATAACTATTGAATAGAATATAACGGTTAGCAGTGCTGTCAACCTCTAAAACCTGCCAATATTTTGTCTTCCGCTTTTGCCTTAATATTAATTACAAATAATTATTATTACTGAATTTTCCTAATTTATATAATTTATTTATTGTTCTTATTAAAATTTTAGAATACAATTGAAGCGTTATTTGTCCTCAAATTTCTAGATTTTAATATGATTTCTTTTCTCGAAATGAAAGTTAAATGTCTTTTATTAAATATATTATTTAATTTAATTTAATAACTCTTCAAAATAAGACACAAACGATATGTAAAAATCTAATATTTTTATTTGTTTTATCTTTCTTTATCTTTATCCAGTAAAGATATATTTTATATACACTTACAAGACATTAAAATAAGACCATTTTTTATTCTATCTTTTACTTATGACAATTAAATAATGTTTTTAAAATTCATTTAACATTGAAATAATTTTCAGTCATAAAATATATTATAGCATTATATATTTCGTTTTTTTAAATAAACTGCAAGGCATTTAATAGAGTTCATAGCAAATCGATACCGATTTATTAAAATTTCTACATAACATACTTCTAACAAATTTTTACATAATATATTTCTAACATATGTCTATTTAATCTATTGCTATTCTCTACACATTAATATTCGATTATTAAAAATTCAAATTCAAACAAATGGAAGACACATACAATTCTCTGGTTATATAATGTTGTATTATGTAAACATGTTGTGAAAACTCTATAAGTACGGCCCTGAAATCAAGTTTAAGATTTCGCAAAACCGACAGTTCACGTCTGAATATCTGCCAAGACACATATATTCTATATCTACAGTTAATCTATACAGTTAAATTTATCTTTACCTATATTCGATAACTGATTCTCGTGCTGGACTTGACCTGAATGGGAAAAACGAATACATATTTTAAATATAAATATATAGTAGCGGTTACGCAGCCGATCGATCATTGCAAACATCTGTAATTAGGTAGGTATAGTCGAGCTTGTCGCGTGTTCGTTCTCACTTTCGTTGTTGGAAGAAAACATGTTCTACTTTCTACACAGCAGTCTGGAAAGGCAGTTAAAATATAATCTCGTAATTTGGAAAATTCAAATCAAAGTATTTGTTTGAAAAATTTTTTGTCATAAACTGAACAATTTTATACTCCACTTCAAAAAATATATACCTATACATATACATATACATATATATACATATATATACATATATATATACATATATATGTATATATACACACACACACATATATATATATACATACACACTTACATTTAGAGTGAAAAAAATCGGTAAGTTATATCAAACAGCTATTTTTGGAATGTTATGCTGAGAATAGACAGAATAAATTAATATCATTGTAAGAAAAAACTTGTTATTTCTATTAACAAATAGTATAAAATATATGCACATGAACTTATAAAAAATATATAATTTTGTAATAAAGCAACAATTCGAAGTTTTATCGCTCAATAATTCGTTTTTGAATAACTATTTAAATTTGCACAATAATCGAGACATTTTTGAAAATTATTATATTTTATAACATTAATATTTGTAATAATAACTATGCCTTTAAAAATTCCATTATACTTTTTATGAAAATAATTGCTAGCGCTAAAAATCTTTTCAAGTACGTTCTATCAAACGTATAAGAATTATATACTACTGACACTTTCACAATTTTTTCTTATATTTATTTCTCTAGATTTATAAATATTTGTATATATATATCTTAAGTAAAGTCTCGAATATAAAAATACTACAGCAAGAAAATTCTCAACGAAAATAAATTTTAAAAAATAATTACTATTTTTCGATTCAATCAGCACTTAATTTCTGAACTAAGGACTTGAAATTGATCAATTACATATTGTGTAATTGCCTTTCTGTTCATAATTCAATTCATAATTCTGTTCTTGAGTCGTGCATTGATAAAGCTACTAATTGCATATTTCACATGTTCTCAGATATTAGATAAATAATTGTGTGCAATATTCGCATAATATCATGTGCTACGTGTAATATTTATTACAAATTAGTTGACGCATATTGTAACTTATAAACATAAATTGCTAATACAAATTAACAAATATTAATATTAATACTTTTACGGCCACACTTTTCAGAAAAAAATTTGCTCTTGCTGGTATATAATAACGAAAACTACTGGTTGCCATCGGCACTTTTTGTAAGCTTTATTATAAATTAAAGACATAGGCCCGTATTCAGAACGCACTTACAACGATACGCGCTAACATACTATACTTTACGTTTACACATATTATAGAAGTTTAGAGATAAAAGCACGCTTTTATCAATAAAAGCTTAGGAATACGAACCATTGATTCTTCATCACTGTTGTCTGATACTTGATCGTTAACATTCGATAGGTTATCAGCGTACACGTACCTCGTCATTTACACACATTTTTAAAAGTATTTTCTTTAAGTCTAAATACAGCT
>NW_017259337.1:79793-92518 GCF_001594045.1 Atta colombica | reverse complement strand
AGTTATATATATATATATATATACACATACATATATATTAACTACAGTATACACATCATTTATACTTTTCGTAACAATCAATGCCAGCTAATAACTATCAATCGCTAAACCCGTAAGCCGTAAAAAACAGGCCTAAAGCAAGTTATGTATACGTGACTCGGTCGGTAAAGGTGTTTCTACATAATTCGCAAATCGCAAAACATAAAATAACAATCACCGCATGCAAGATACACACAGACGAAAATCAACTGCATGCAATGAAAAAATAAACGCAAATCTGCGTTTGCGTTTGCAAACTATGTTTTACGATTTGCGACTGACTAAATGAATTCATGTATACGTCAAGTCGGCCGACTTGATAACTGCTGACTTAGTGAACTCATGCACATGTGAATTGGTGATCGATAACCGTTGACTCAACGAACTCACGTATACATGAAAATGTTGATATACTAATATTTCCTAAAAATTCTTTCAACTATATGGAAGAATATGCATTAATATATATTTAAAATAATATTTGAAAATATGTATTAACACAATATATCAATAAAACATGCGATAGAGATTCACTCAATCTATATAAGTATTGGCATGTCGCATTCTTAAAATTCATTCACAAATATTATTTATTTTACAATATTTATTTTACGATATAATATTTAAGATAATATTTAAGAACATGAAGAATTATTTATTTATAAATTACAAAAAAAGATTAAGTATATTTCAAAATATGAGTTTTTTCAAAACATTGTGAAATATCTTTTCTCAATAAATATTAGGTGTAGTAAAAAGAAATCCATTATTTTTGCATGAAGTTGAATGGAAAAATAATGAATTCCTTTTTACTACACCTAATATTTTATCAATTCCTTTTATTCCTTCAGTTTATTTATTATATGTATATTGTTAATATTTGATATATTCATATAAGAAAATAACTAATTTTTCAGTTCATCATGAATGCATTTAACATCATACAAATTTTGTTAAATGTATTGCGACTTATATTGCAAATTCTTTACTATATCTGCCAGAGCGTGTACTATAACTTCTTCGGATTAGAAGAAAAGAATGTGAATGGTGAGATTGTTTTGGTATGTACAAAAAATATAATTTATAATATAATTTATTGCAAAAGTAGATATTTAATATTAAAAGTATAAGCTTAAAGTATCAATTTGAAAAAATTCAAAATTGACGACGAAATTAAACAAATGCGTTTTAATAATAAAATTAATTTATGTTTATGTATTTAACTTATCTCTTAACTTTATGTACAATGTACATATGAAACAATAAGAGATAATGAAAAATTTTTTCTTTTTAATTAGTAAATATATTAATTAAGATAAATATATGTTTAATAGACATAAGGTAATATTAAAATAGATATAATGCAATATTAAAGATTAATCTCTTATGATATCATTTCCTTATTTCAAAAGTGATATATCTCAAAAAATTAAGTTTCCTATAAAAGAGAAAAAATTACTTTTCAACTTGATAGAAAATTATTGAGTCAAATAATATTGATAAAAGGATATTATTGTTAGCATGAAATAAAATTTTTGTCACGATTCTTAAAACTCTTTTTAAACTGTGGCAACTTTGACAAAATTCTATGAAGTTAAGTTTACTTTTTATAATTGATAAGATAATGTTTACTTAACACATTCATAGTAATAATTCAAAAATTATATTTTTTTAGTTGTCATTTCTAAAATAAAGAAGCGATATCAAATAGCGTAAAACAATTTGTATTAAGTGAATAAGTTTGTGTCATAATTATATTTTTATATTATGTTTGTTACATCTACAAGATAACAGGTGCAGGTCATGGTATAGGAAAGGAGTTGGCAATTCAATACGCGTGCTTAGGTGCGAAAGTCGTGTGCTTAGACATAAATAAGCGAACTAATGAACAAACAGCAAAGGAGATTAAAGAAATTGGCAAAGATGCATATGCATATGAGTATGCTTCTGTATTATTAACAAAACATTTCTGTTAAACAACTAAAAATTACATCCCCAATTCCATGTCTCTTTCTAAATATTTAGAAATTTCTTTCTCAATATAATTAATTTATTATTTTACTAAATCGGCACACGCATAAGAGAAGTATCATAATATATTTACAGTATATTGAATAATCAATGCTAATTAAAATTTTGCTTATAGATGTGACGTGACTAAAAGAGAAGATGTTTTTGCAGTAGCCAAAAGAGTAAAGGGAGAAATCGGAGATGTCACAATTTTAGTTAACAATGCCGGCATAATGCCATGCCATACTTTTTTAGATCATACGGTTGATGAAATCATACAAATGTTCAATATTAATGTGTTAGGACATTTTTGGGCAAGTTAAAATTGATTATATATATAATAAATATTAAATTATCTTTGCTTTTAAATAAATGATGCTTTTTTTTATTTCATATTTCTTCAAAATAATTATTTAAGGATTTCCAATAATCATAGATTATAAATTTTTTTTCTCACAAAAATTAGCTTCAATTATTATTAATGCTAAAATATGCAAAATGTAACGCATGATATAAACTACTATTTCAATTTTTTCAGATGTTGCAAGCATATCTGCCAAGTATGATAAAAAGAAACCATGGTCACATTGTTGCATTGTCATCGATAGCAGGCATTGTAGGATTTTCAAATTTAGTTCCTTATTCCGCTACAAAACATGCAGTTCGAGGTAAATCTAATTTTTTCTGAAGTTTTAAATTATGCCCACAATGTTAAAAATTACTCCGCGATTTTGGACAGAAAAAGAATTAATGTTGAAACAATTCACAATGTCAGTGCAATTGATCAATTCATTCTTCAGCTGAGATCTCGAATCAATTTCTGACATGAAGGATACAAGGCTTTATAATATCTATTCTTTTTTTATATTACATTCAAAACTTATAAAAAATAAATGATTTAACTTCACAAATATTCAGGCTTCCAACTAACGTATAAGGTATTCTATTTTCAGGTATGATGGATGCGCTTGAGGACGAATTGCATTTATTTAATAAGGAAAAATCTTTAATTAAATTCACAACTATCTGTCCTTATATGGTAGATACGGGACTTTGCAAAAACCCAAAAATTAATAAAATGTACGTTTAAAAAAAAATTAATACAATTAATTTGAACAGATAAATATAATCACGTATGCAAATGTAACAAGCTGAGGTATTAAGATTGATAATAAGCATTTCTATCTAATTGTAGGTTCGAAATATTTTTACAACTAAACTCATCGAAAGATACAGCTGCACAAATAATTAAAGCTCAACGACAAAATATAAAAATAAAATCTGTACCATCATTTTGGTTACCACTCATAAAATTTATTAGGTAATTGCAATATTTACATACATATAATTATGTACTAATAATCTGATTTACAATTGGTATTTTTCAATATTTATCATAATGTTTGCATAATACAGGGTTATCAAAATCCGGACAAATCGAATAATTTCTTCAACAAAATGTTTTTAATGAAAAATTAAATATTACAAAAAATCCTTTTGGCACTTGGGAGATCCTTGTAAAGCACAATTATTCGATATATTTCCCATTAGCTTGAATGACGATCTCTATTCTTGATGTAAAGCGTTCGCACGCATACTATAGCGTTATCCATGCTGACGAATGCTGCTCAATAGCGGTCCTTAATGACACATTGAGACGCCGAGTCTTATTTGTAACCTTTTCAACTACGCTCCATACATAGTAATCAAGTAAGGGATTTAAAGGCTGGCTAAGGAGGCTAGAATTCCTTGGATCATAATATATCGACGTTGTCTGAAAGCCAATTTTGAATCAAATGACTCGTATGAGACGGTGCACCATCTTACTGAAAAACATATGGCCTTCCGGACATTACAGTTTCCATTCACGACTTCACTGGACACTACACCATTAAAACGCGCAAATACGCTTCTTTTGTGACAGTTTCCCCTTTTTTAAAGAAATGTGGTGATATGACATCACTCTCACTGGACACAATACCTAGCACGTGAACATTGGCCAGAAATTTTGTTCTAACAACAACAGGAACTTCTCGGAGTTGTAGGCGAGCCATTAGTCATTCCTTCAGTTGATTTGGCATCAACAATAAAAATTTTTTCATCAGAAAAGAACCTAATTCATCCCGACGCTACGTTTTTCAAAGAACATAATAGTAGATTGCAGCGAACAAATCGACTTGTCCTGGCAGCTTCAGAGAGTCGTACCTTTAATATGTACGATTTGTATCGAAAGTCCTCCTCGGTAATTCGACGCATTATTGGCTCGCTCACACCAACAATCGATGCTAATTTTTGCAACGAGTCCTGAGTCCGAAATCAGCTCTTGACCCTTTCAATGACTGCGAGGGTCCTCGCGGTGCATTCTTTCGAGGACTCTTCCTCGCTGGCATACTGGAAATCTTCGTTGGATTGTTTCTAAAGCCTTATATTTTGTCACAACATCATAAATGGTTGATCTCGGATATCCAAAGAACCGAATTATTTCTGTTACTGAATGCCCAGCGCGAAGGTCTTCGATTATCGCGGCTCTTTGATTATACTCCGCACTTGGTTTCAACATCGTCATTTTGAGAATACATTTTGACTGTTTACTAGAAGCAGGCTTTCTCGGATGTCAATAACAATCTCTAGTGGAGGCACAATATAGCGGAAAATTGAAATTTGAAATTTATTCGGATTTTGGTAATGCACCCTGTATATTATTATATTTATATGTTTACACACACATGTCTTAAATTGTGATATCAAATATTTTAAATATAAATATTTATTTATTAAGTATATAATATTACAAAACTTTATATAAAATAAAAATGCACAAAAAATAAATTACAACATAACATCGCATTTTATAATTTTTAATATTCTACATTAGTATATAATTAAAATATAGATAAATAAAAACATTATAATTTTGTTTTCAGGATTTTACCCGAAAATGCACAAATTGTTATAAAAGATTTCATTGATACTGGTGTCGAACCAGGATAATAATAATAATAATAAGTATAGAAGAATTTTGTATTTCATCAAATTTTCAAAAATTTATAAAAAAATTTACAAAGAAGAGACTACTATTATGTTACAAATCTTTCTTTGACAGCGGAATTAGTATTAAATGTATTAAAATATGTTTTATGGAATATTTTATATACGTAATATATTTAGACTTTTATAATTTAAATAAAGCATACATTTTTCTTTCCCTGTTGTACCTCGTAGTGTAAGTTATTAATCTGTCGATAATTTTATTTTAAGACTTTTATATTGTTTGCTGTAAAAATAAAAATTTACGTAATAATATGTATTTACATTTGTGCTGATTTCCTTCTCTTCTTCTATTACTAAAATAACAAATTTGTTTGAAGCAAAAAAATAAAATAAAGAAAATAAAATACTTGATGTAGTACGGTTGTTCCACTTTTTAGTAAATTTTATTTGTTAGATAAATCCACGCACGTGATTGAGTAATCTTGCTTCTCTCTAACTGATTATTCGTTAGACTCGTTTGAAGAGAGTTTAAAGAATAATCAGTGTGATCGAAATCTTCCGTATTTATATAGAAATGTATTTATATATCTCCGTATTTATATAGAATTTATATATCTCCTCAAGATTTGATTTTTAAATGTAAGAATTTTATTAAATGCATGCGTAAAAATGCAAAAAAAAAAGAAAACATTGATCATATGCATTGTATTATTAATTTTTACAATGTTTTGCGTCATTATGACCTAGTTGCTCTACAATCGTAAAAAACAAAATTTATCTTTTCTATTATTTTTAGTTAAAGAAAATCAATATGCAATGTTTGCAAATATATTTTTTTAGTTTTATATTGCGGCGCGTATGACTCAATTTTTTAAATGTATTCAGCTTGTATTCAAAATAACATGTACACAAGATATCTAAAAGACTTTTAAACATCTTTTAGACATTTTTTAAACATACGACATCTAAAAAAAAAATCTTTTAAATATTTTATGCAACATAAATATTATCTGGAAGGTTATCGCCTAACTTAATCAATTTATTAAAATTTCCTTTCTTGTTTCTAATTCCTCTATTTTCTCAATGACTCCTTCACTCTGTGTATCACAATCAGACAAAGACATTTCTTCGTCGTAATATACCTTCCTAATTTTATACTCTTTTGCCAACGTGAAATTATTCTTGGCAGAAAAAATTTTGTATTAATACATTTTTGGAGATCTTTTTATCAGTAGACACTGCAACATTGTAATTCTAAGATAACTTTGACTAGACTACATGTTTTAATTTATATATAATAATCTATCGGACTTTCATATACTTTATATTCAGTATTTTTGTACTTAATGCTTTGGAGTTTTTCTTTGCTATAAATATTGTATTGGTAATATTTATTTTTATAGATTTTAATGAGAATTTTTGAATTTATGATGCTTATTTTGCACATTTTGACATTATATGAATTTTTATTATTTTGATATTTAACATTTACGTTATATTGTTGCGGATGTAATATCATATTCACGAAGACAGGATGTGATTTTACAGATGGCCATTTTTTTGTATTATTTTATTAGTTGATCCGTTTAATTTAAGTAAATTAATTTAGTTTATCTATTCTATTTAATTATGTTTATATGTAACATTGAAGATTACCTGATTGGGCTGGAAACGACGTCTGTTATTTGTTATTTGCTTTAGATTATGATAATTATATTTGTTTCTTATATTTACATATTTACTTTGTTGTTATTTGGTTCTGCCTTTCTAAACATTTATTTTTAATTTGTATTATTGAACCATGTTATATGATGCATTTTAATTTATTAAAATATCAACATTTCTCACAAAAAACTACTATTATGGCTTTACCTATTACGACTAAGGCTGTATTCCAAAATTTACTGCCAGTACTGAAAATCTGTAGTGCACGTGACGTAAATTATAGACTTTCAGTACTGACAATAAATTTTGGAACACAACCTAAGCTGTAATAGGCAAAGCCATAATAAGTGTAGCGACACTACCGTGTTCCTTTACGCGAGACCATGCGGGATTACAATTCTTTATCAGTGCGAGGAACATCCTGATACAAAAAAAATATTGTATATTTGTGTTGGAAACAGTCCATTTTCTGTTCTTGTTTGTGTTGAATTTTTTAACATATTTGAATGTAATGTAATATTATGTTAAGAATTTTATGTTAAATATATTGATATTCAACGTGACTTGAGTCTTACTACTACTTGAGCCCTTGAATATCAACGTTAAAATAATGACAGTTTATGAATAAGTGAATATGTAAAAATAATGTGTTCTGAAATATAAATTTTAAGATGAATTAATAAAATACGTGTTAATTTAACATATTATAAATATTAATTATACTAAAAATATATATTTCCATAGTTACAAATTGTGTCAGCAATATCTTTTTGTAAGAATTTTTTTATATAATATCTGTGTTTTCTAATATATTCATTTTATTATGTTAAAAGAACACAAAAATTTAAGTATATCACATGTGAAATAAGTTGTATTCGACACAAATTCTTCAACAGTGTAATACTGTGGATTTGAATACTAAAATAACTCACCAACTGTATAGCTTTTATAGAAAATATCCATAGAAGTCCCAAAAACAAATTCTAAAATATTAATAATCAAGAATTATTTATATTCAACATTAATCAATTAATTTAAAATCTGTTATTTTAAAAATATATATTTAATATAGCACTGATAAATAATATAAGCCATAAATTAAATTAATATTATTTATATAAGCTGTAAAAAAAAACAATTCAGCATTTATATGGTAGAGCACACTATACCTACTGAATAAAAATACCTTAGTGAATGCTCAACGTTTTTTATAAATATTTTTATAAATATTTTTATATGTTAGCATCATGAATGCTTATACTTGCTATATTTACAGAATGTTTTTCATACCTCCTTTCATTTCTATATATATATATATGCTTGGCATCTTCTTCTTCTTACAAAGTTTTATAGAATTCTTCCTGCAGAACGTAGTTTATAAACACTAAGGTAAACATCGCATGCGACACGTAGAAAGAAGTAAGTTCATTCATAATGCTAACTTTTTAAAATATTTATATCTCAGAAATGGTTAAGCTTTCAATCTACACTGTTAGAAATATTCTTAAATTTCATTAAATTTTAAATTACACAATTTGAACTTAATTTCATGACATTACATTATAAATTTAATGTATTTATAACTAAAAAGTATGTTTATGTATACATAAAATTTAATGAAATTTGTATTTTTCATGAAAAATACATTTTTATGAAATTTAATGTACTTTTCATAAAATTTTATTAAAAGTACATTAAATTTCATAAATTCATTACATTTAAGTAATTACTGTAACTTAATTCTCAGTTAAATCATTCATTACTTTTAATTTCGTTTATAACCACGAACTTCATTTATATGTAAAGGAAGCTCATGGTTACATGGTTTCTAACAATGTATGTTCACTAAGATTTTTTTAGTTCAATATAATGTGTATTATCTATTTGCATAAATGCTAAATAGTTTTTTTAATACTGTATATTTTATATTATATTATATAATACATATATTACTTTTTATAATATATTATTATTTAAAAGATTTCGATGTGCCTATCCAGAAAAATTTAAATTTAAAAATTTAGAAAATATTTATAAAATATTTTTATTTTAACTACATTAAACTTTTAACATATTTTACTAATTGTTTTCCAAAAAATATATCGATTCTTATTTTTGCCTATGTCACTAACTATCAATTCCATTATTTGAGAGCAGAATTACATTGTCGCGCGATTTTTTATCCGAAGCAATTCTTTCGATTAACTATACCCGATTATTTTTCGCTAACTTCGCTTCGATTAATATAAGTTTAATGAGTGACAGATCGCACCTTAATTCTTCTACAATCTATAATCGCATATTATTATTAATTTTACTATCGCATTTTAAAATAAAAATGCACATGATGTAATGTTATGTTATGTTGCATGTTCTCCAGCGATTTATAATGCAAATCTAAAGCAGCAAACTTGTTTTTAAAGAGAATTAATTAAATGAGGAAAGGAAAAAAGAGAAACTTATCAAAGAACATAAAAAATTAAAATTAAAATTAATCTTTTTCTTCTCATTTTCATGAATGCGGTTAATAAAGCATTTTCCTTTTTTGTTCCTCGTATTTAAAAATCAAAACCTAAAGAAATTTTATAAATACATATATAAAAATTCTGATTACATAATTAATCTTTGAATTTAGAACTAGACGTGAAAACAAGTTTAACATGTTTGCGATATACTACGCTATGTTGTCTTCTGTCTAATTACGATTCAAATATAAATCAGATTTTTTTTTTATAAATTTGTTGGTAATAGATAAAATTATAAAAGCGATATATTATTTTTCTACATAGTTCCCTTCAATGGAAATGCATTTTCTCCACCAGAGAGGTAGCTTCTTGATCCTTTCATCAAAAAAAAGAAGAAGGGTGCTCTAATTGCGGCGCCAATTGCATACGTACTCAACTACTGCGTAATTAAATCTTTCCTCTTTTAAAGCCTCCTTCAGGAGTCTAAACATGTGAAAGTCACATGGGGATAAATCGGGATTATAAGAAGAGTGTTTCAAGAAGTGTCCAATGCGTTTACCGCAGATTAAGGCTGCGACCGTGCGTTGTCATGGAAAAGCAGAACGTCGCGAATGGATTGCCAGCGTTGTTTGTTGCGATAAACAGTTTTCATGTTATCCAGCAATTCACAGTAATATGCTGTATTCTTCAAAAGTTTTCATGAAAAAAATCATTAAACATTCGGATCTGAATGTTCTCATCAGTACTTGATCGCGAACGATGTTCGTGACTTTTTTTTTTATTTTCCACAGCATCATGACCACTGCGAAATTTTTTGACCCAATCAAAGACTTGGATTCTTGACAAGATACAATCTCCAAACTGTAGTTGGAGTCCGGTCAAAATTTCAGTTGATTTGACGCCTTCGTTGGTGAGAAATTTGATAATAATGTGTTGCGCAACAGTCGTAAGTATCTCTTGTTCAGTGATGTTACTGACGAGGATGTGAATATTGTGAATCCTGGGCCACTTACAGCATGGTTATTAGCATGAAGAGGACATAGATGGACACACGCATGTGCAACGCAAGTATACACGAAGTATGGACTCAGTGTATGTATCTTCTTATATCCCCTTCATGCTAGTAACCGGTCGCTGTAAGCGACTCAAAATTTGCATCACTGCTGACAAGGAAGCAGCAACTAAGGAACGTTGCGAGGATCGCTCCCCTCTATACACCTCTACCAAACTGCCTGGAATGCCTCGGCTCACTTATGGCTTTCTGAGTTCGCAAAAAGAATCCGTAAAAGAATCCGGTTTATATTTGAATGATCCTTGTATAACAAAGACACATGAAATATTATTTTATCAGTGTTGTTTGTATAGTGTTAGACAGAAGACGGACAGCTACTACGATAAGGTAAAAAACAAAATTTATCTTTTGCACATTATAAATAAATATAATAGATAATATAACATATTATAGGACCGTATTCTTCAAAAGTTCTCATAAAAAAAATCATTAAGGTCTGAATGTTCTCATCAATATTCGATCGCGAACGACGTTTTTATTTTTCACAGCATTGTGACCACTGCCAAATTTTTTGATTCAATTAAACACTTAGATTCTTGAAAGAGTATCATCTCCAAAATGTGATAATACAAATCTATAAAATCAAAGCCTTAACCGGTTTAACTGGATTTTAAATGCTTATATGATTCTTGCGTGAATTTATATACGATATATGAATTTATGAATATATTATATACGATATATGAATATATGAATTTATGTAATTCCCAGAAACGAACAGTTTAATTTGTGATAATACTGCGATAGTTTAGTAGAGTTAGCATTTTCAAAGACCGAAAAATCATTTCGGCGTGCGTTTTTGCGAAGACATAGTATATAAATTCACGTAAGAATCATACAAGATCCAGCTAGATCGTTTAAGGCTTTAATTTCTGTAATTCTATAGTTCTATAAATATAATAGATTTAATTTTCTGTAATAAAAATATAAATTATAAATCTAAAATTAGTTTTTCGAGAGAGAGCTTGATAAAAGCTTGATATTTTTTTTTAATTTTCAAGAAAATTTTTTTCACAATACTATTACATATATAATTATCTATAATTTATTTTTTTTTTGAAAATTTTTTTACATAAAAACATGTTAAATCAAATTATTCCTTTCTCTCTCTCTTTCTTTTTTTCTTAAATTTTATAAAACTTTTCTAGAAGTGCAATGTATGTTGATACATATTCCGACGAGAAGCTCAGCTGTTTAGACACGTTAGTGTTTGATAAGAGCAATTCGTGGAAATCCGCCTAATTTCATAAAATTTCAGGATGAAAGTAGTCAGCCTTAGGCTAAATCAGATCCTTGGCAACATTCGAAACTATCATTCGAATAGTCTAACGAATATCACAAAAATACGTTACTCTCTTGTGGTTAACGAACAATTTAACTATCACCTAAATAGTCCCGCGATATATAAACATCATTGCATCCGCGCGGTTTCGATAATTTTGCCAATTACTGTCATTGCTAACTGACTGTCCATTTTCGAATTTTTATCGCAAAATAAATTTTCTTCGATCAAGAGAAGAACAGAATTTTATTGCTACCATATAGATTTCAGTGCTTTTTTTTCAGTGGTTTTTTGTGTAACTTTAACGTGATAACGGATGTGGAGCAATTCTATTTCATCGACCGGATTGATAATGACAAGACTGTTAAATAAGTAACTATATAAAAGTATTATCGAAAATAATCTTCATTACAATTTACTTATTTTAGCTGTCTCTATTGGATAATTACATAATTTTTGTCTCTTTTGTTGACAGAAAATAATCAGATGCCAAAGAAGGGACCATCTTGGTTTATACAAGTTAGTAAAAATCCTTGATATCAGTAAAAAGATGTAAATTAAAAAACAACATAAGATTTGCATAACATGTAAATTAAAAAAAAAGGCAAGACTGTACAGGTTCCAAAAAATTTAGTATTATAGTGTTAAAAGTTCTGAAATAGCTAATATCTCAAAAAATAAAATATAGATTTATCTAAAAAAAATATTTAAAATATAAAATATTTAAAAATAAATATTAAAAATATTTAAAAGTAATAGGATTTTTAAAAAGTAATCAGATAATATTAATTTGATTTTAATTTGATCTTGGAATGACCTTGGAAAGTTTCAAGGTCAATACAAAAATTTTAAATTTTCTATTTTTCAGCACATCTTTATAGCTAATGTTGAGACATTTCCAGAGCACTACGGTAATAAATCTTTTCTTCATAAGAACTTTTCAAGTTATGACATTTGAACGTTATAGTATCGCCGGCATTAAATTTCTTGGAATTTATGATTTATACGATGTTGCCTTTTTTCTTAATTTACATTTTATGCTGTCAACTTTTACTGATATTAAGGATTTTCACTAATTTATTGTACAAACCGAGATGGTCCCTTGTAGATATAATCTTTTCCGTTGAATTTTTTTATTCGCTGTACATTGTGTGTGTGTGTGTGTGTGTGTGTGTGTGTGTGTGTGTGTGTACATACACAT
>NW_017259337.1:79314-79693 GCF_001594045.1 Atta colombica | reverse complement strand
TTTTCTCGTATAATAAAAAACTAGTTCAACTATTCTGACACACATACACACACACACACACACACACACACACACACTGAATCAGGTAGAATCAGTTTTTTATCATATGAGGAAATTCATCAACTTCATATCTAATTATCGAATAATACAAATCAGATGCATGGATACATCATGCAAATTGTTGAAAGCACTGAGAAAAAGGCACATTTTTAATATCTTGTTTTATTGTCTTGTAACAATTTTCACAATAATGAATGATTTATTAAGATCATAATGTGAATACACAACAAGTAAGAATATTAAAGTTTACAACAGTCGAAGCTAGCTCTTTAAATAATTTAATGTGATTTATATATGCATAATATATTATATGTGTGTA
>NW_017259337.1:74234-78957 GCF_001594045.1 Atta colombica | reverse complement strand
TATATATATATATACTATATTTGTAATCATTTGAACTGCGCGCCGAATTGGTTTTCCACTTATAAACGCAATTAAATTACTTAATAATTAATAATATCACAAATTAAATTAAATGGACAAGCAAATTTTTAATAATTTGATACTCAATCCGATATCATTAAAAAGATGTCCTGAAAAACTGTAAATAAATTTATTGCGAAAAATATTATTGGGTTGTCTGGAAAGTTCGTACCAATGTTGAAGGAAAATTGAAACGCAGAAGATTTAAATTTTAGTATACATTTATTAAATTATAATTAGTTGGCACGAACTTTCTGAACAATCCAATATCTTGACCAGGAAACGAAGTAATAGCTTCTTGCCTTGATGAAGTGAACGACAAGATTTACGAAACGTTGATTTTAGCAATAAATGAAAACGCGGCGATAATCTTCTGGTATTTTTAAAATTTTATTATGTTGTGTTATAGTTATATGTGTTATAGTTATATGTGTTTAAGAAAAAAGTAATTATTAGCGTCGCAATAAAAAATATTTAGAAAGTTTATAAATCGAGCACCGAACATTTGCACTGTGAAGAGTTTACAAAGTTGTTTACAAAATTATGTGTGTGTATGGAAGATAAACTACTAGATATTATTTTAATAACAAACGGTGATAACCTCAAACTTTTTGGTATCTTTGAAGATAATATCCGTGAAAGTCTAAAAAGTGTTATGTATTGAAAGTCTAAAAGCATTTTCAATTGTTCATTTGCAAAATTTTTACACACATCGAATAGAAACAAAAGCGTCTAATGCTATCAGCTATCAAGTGATAGTTGTAAAATTATTTTTAAAATTTAAAATTTCATTTATCAGAATATCTTTCTGTCCCAAATGTTACTATGCAGCTATGAAATACATATTATAAATACATTTTATAACATATTATAAAAAAAAAACAGAAATTATGCAATGACCTAATACAATACATATATAAATAATATATATATAAATAATATTCTAGAGATATAAATAATAATAAAAATCATTTATATTCAAGATTAATGAATTAATTTAACGCCTGTTGTTTACAAATTTTGTTTTTAATGGCACCAATAATAAATGTAAATATAAATAAAATATTATTTACAAATTTTCTATTGTATTATATAGAGTTAAAAATTATTTAGCATTTATATGACAGACATTACACCTATACTGAGTAAAAAAGTTTTAGTGAACATAGATCGAAAATTCAACCATTATTGAGATATAAGCATTTTTTGCATCATAAATGATTTTCTGACTTCTATGCAAGATTGAAAAAGTTACTTTACAAGTTACTTATAAGTTATTTTTTAGGTTACATTATATATGTATTTGTTACAAAAATTGAGTATAAACAGTAATACAAAATTGGAGCAAATGATAAAATAAAATATTCAAACTTACTTATTGTATTCAATTTACAGTAACAAAAAGTAACTTGTAATTAAGTAACTTTTTCAATTCTGCTTTTACATATTACATGCGATGTTTACTGCATATTTTAAACTTATTATATTTAACTTCCATACATCATTCGGAGAGACGCTATTCGCGCTATTTAGCGCTACAAACTGTTCGCGGAGCTGCAATAGCGTTAATAAATACAACGCTGTTCGTTCCGAGATAGTATATTGGTTAGCGTTAGCGTTTACAGATCCGTAAACAACCCTAGCGTAGCGTTAGTAGCATTTAACATTGGTCAAAGTTAGATTAATGTTTGAAGGGATTCTGTTCTCGAGTGGAGAGTGAAAACCAAACTTTTTTCTCTTAGAATTTCGTAAAGTAAACATATGTAATGTATGAATTTCTAATTTTATCATAATGAATGTAATCTCAAGTTTAATCTCTGATTGCTTGCCACTAGATTGGAGTGAACGTAATTCTTGTGTATCTTTAACTTTTCAAAGTTTCTGTGAAGTTCAACTTGTGTATTTGATTTCATTATAAATGTGAAAGTCAGAGGTATCTTGTTACTGACAATTTTTAATTCCCGTTTACTATTGCGGAAAAAAGTTACTATTGCGGTATATAACACGGCAGGGTATTCCTTAAGCAGATGCTAAGGTCTTTATTAGATATGCTTCTTCTTCTTGAAATCGACAATGATGGGAAGGATACTCAAGGGTCCTTCCTTTTATCTAATTAATTTACTTAGTGTAATTATTAATTTTTTAATCTAGTTTACATTGTTCACTTCGGCCTAGCGACAAGCTATCATAGAGATTGCAATTGAGATTGCGTTCTATTACTTACTACAAGAAAATAAAAAATTTACGTTACAAACATTTTACAAAACCTTAAAAATTTTAATTATAAAGTTTGGTTGGTGATAGAAAACAGAATTCCCTACATTAACTTAACATCGACGAATATATATCTCTCTGGTTAAACGCTACCAACGCTACGCTAGGATCGTTCATGGAGTTTGCTAACGCTATCGTGCTATTGGCTCTAAAAACAGCGTTGGTAGTATTTGCATCCGCATAGCGCGAATAGTGTTTTATAAGATTTCACCGCCATCAGTTGTCATCAACTGGCGATTACGGATCTATTTGATGACTACACAGTTATAACTGATTGCTGATGAAATCTTCTGTTACGATGTATGTATGGAAATTGAAGAAGGACAGAATGCATGGCAGTTTATAAACACTGAGGTAAACGTTGCATACGTATAAGAAGCCCGTAAGTTACAATATTTTGATTAACATATAAAAACGTTTGTATTTTAGTTTTTGAGCTTTAAGATTTTTTTCCTTATTGTTAATATATGCTATTATTAGATATGTGTTTAGCAATAAACTGAAAAATAAAGTTATATAATCATTTAATTATACAACACAATTACAAAATATATACACATAATCATATAACAATATAAAGTTTAATAAAATATATAATAAACATATATTTTCAATCGATATTAGATCTTATTTAAAAAAATTATTTTTTAGGCAATCATGACCGTAATAAAATATATCTTGCTCTTAACAGAGATTTTATTGCTTATACTGAAATTTTTATATTATATTTTCCACGATATATACACATTAATAAGACCAATAAAGAAAAAGAGCGTAGCTAATGAAATCGTTTTGGTGCGTATAAAAATTTTAATATATACACAGTTTATAAAAAAAAATATGTATATTCTATGTGATTTACCTAAGCTTTGTAATTTTTTTCTAATTCTTTCTGAAATTTTTTCCATAATTGAATTTCAACAAATTAATATTTTCTTTAACAAATGTTTTCACATTTATCTTATCTATCTTTTTTCATTACTATAAATAATAAATATTATTTCAAAAAATGTCATGTAAACATAGATAGAAAGATTTGTATTCTAGACTTTAAACTGAGACACTCTATTTAATACATTTGTTTTCATTTACATTTGTTTAATAAAATACGTATTTTATTAAACAAAAGTTCATTATTTCATTTTAAAGCAAGATGAAAATTTGAAATTATGCTATTTTAAACGAAAAGTTAATATGTCATAATTATAATTTAAATTGTATTTATATATTATCATAGATAACGGGCGCAGGTCATGGTATCGGAAAGGAATTAGCGATTGGTTATGCTTCGTTAGGAGCAACAGTAGTATGTTGGGATATCAATGAAGAAAATAACAATGAAACAATGAACGATATTAAAAAAAAAGGAAATGACTCTGTGTATGCGTATCGGTAAATTTATATAACAATGCTTCGTGGAATACAACCTAGATATAATATACAACCTAGATATAATGTGAATGCCTATTAAATTATCAATTCTAATTAGAATCTGTGTGTTTTACAGATGTAATGTAGCAGATGAAAAAGAAGTTTTCAGAATAGCCAAAAAAGTAAAAGAAGAAGTAGGTGACGTAACTATCTTAATTAACAATGCCGGCATAGTGTTTATGAAATCTTTTCTGAATCAAAGTCCTGATGAAATTACACATGGCATAAACGTCAACGTGATAGCGCATTATTGGGTAAATAATATATCAAGAGAAAAGACATAAAAATTGCAAGTTACAAGACATAAGAAGCCGTTAATATAATTGATTTTTGGAAACGGATATATTGCATCAGCTTGCTATATTTGTAAATAAAATGAATTAAATGATTTAGATCAGTATATGATTAATGGTCATAGCACAGACTTTCTCTTGCATAACGCACAGTGCATAAGGGAACTAATCGAAATTCTTTTTTTCCATGAAATTGGAGAAAAGGAAAGATTCTGATTAGTTGATTCGCTTATACACTATGCGTTATGCAAAAGTCTGTGCTGCGGTTATGAGCTTCCGAAAATTATTATTTATAAAGTAATATTACTTTTAGACATTGAAAGCATTCTTACCTAGTATGATCGAAAAGAATCACGGTCATATTGTGTCGGTTTCATCTATAGCAGCATTTTTTAGTGTACATTATGGGACAGTTTACTGCCCTACAAAATCCGCAGTTCCAGGTAATTCATTCCTTATTGAATGATTATAGGAAGGAAGGGAAAAATATGATTAACACATACACACACACACACACACGCGCGCGCGCGCGGAGAGAGAGAGAGAGAGAGAGAGAGAGAGAGAGAGAGAGAGAGAGAGAGAGAGAGTAGCGCTTATTCATTTAACATAACTATTTCTGGAACAAGTTAGTCATAGAATGATTGCACAATAGATTGTGTGTGTGT
>NW_017259337.1:73479-73882 GCF_001594045.1 Atta colombica | reverse complement strand
TTTTTACATATATGTATACATATATGACGAAAACAAATTTTTTATTTTAATAAATTTTTGTAATATTTTATTGTAATAAGTAAAATAATAAAAAAATTGTAATAAGTGCTTTATATATGTAATTAATGATAATTAATTAATAAGATGTTTATGATCGTTATCTATAACAAATAAAATTAAATTTTATTTTATTTACCGATAGGTTTCCATGGTTGATCCGAGACCTTTTACCGCAAGAAGTAGCTTTGTCAATAATTAATGCGCAAAGACAAAATTATAAAAATCAAATTATACCTTCATATTGGTTTCTTATTTATAAAGTAGGAAGGTATATATGAATCATGATACAAAGAAATTTTATCATAAATATAGATACATAATGTATTTTAAAATATATAATATT
>NW_017259337.1:70684-73463 GCF_001594045.1 Atta colombica | reverse complement strand
ATTCAATATTATAATTTAATATTATTTAATTATTATTTTACATTTATGATAAAAATATTTTTTTTTTCAGACAGTTACCTAATGTAGCAATAGAATACATACAAGATTCTTTATCAAAATTTTTTATCTCTATCAAACCAGACGATTAGAAAATATATAAGAGGTATATGAAAATTGATTTTAACTATATGTTTATTTAAATATATGTTTATTATATGTGTATATGTAATATTTTATATTATAACAAATGTATTAAATATGAAATATTTAAAATATATAAAGTAAAATACAATGATATATAAATAATACAATATATGTATAATATACAATGTTATATATATATATATAACATATATAAAATATATATAATATAATGCTGTTGTTTATAAGCCTAAATTAAAAACCTCAAAAATATATTCTGCTAATTTTCTAAAAAATTCGATCGTAAAATATCATTAGAAATTATATCAAGGCAATCGTATCCTCTCAATCCTACTTTTGCACCAGCAATGCAGCATGCAAATTTAATAGCCTGTTGTAGAACTGTTTCATTAATAAATTTTGCTCGATTATACTCTGAACTTCTTATATCTAAATTTTCCTTAACATCTCGTTTATTTGCAGTATTATTATCAGAGACTTCCTTCATTTGATTATCATTCGTACAAGCTTCTTCTTTATATTTGTGCATAAATTTAACTTTGCTTTTGTTCAAATAATACAGAGCAGCAGCATTAAATGTATCACCTGCACCTAAAGTATCGATTACCTTTCGAGGTGGGAAAGCTGGCGATTGTACTATTGAGCCGCATGGAGTACGAGCGATTGCACCTTCCTCCGACCAAGCACAAATAATAGCTCCTCTAAAAGGAGATTAATCTCTTATATGTATAGTACAATATTATATGTTCACTTTTATATTTATACAAATATTAAAGTAATTGGTATATTTCCTTACTTAGAATCTTGGCCGATATTATGTATCACTTCGTCCATATTACTGAAACCTAGATACTCAGCGAATTCTTTTGCTATAAATGCTACGTCAACGTATGACAATAGATTCAATAATTCGGAACCTGATCTGGGACTTTCTAATTCTACACTAATTGTAATTGGCATGCGATTTTTGGTAACGAAATCACAATTTAATGAATTATTGTAATTATCTATACGCTGTATCATAAGTAACACTACATCTATATGCCTTCCCTAAAAATAGGAAACAATTCACATGTTTCATACAATATAATTTCCTATATATTATAAGACAAACCTCAAAATGAATCCAACTATATTCCTCTAAATTAAGTTGCTCGAAATTCTTTAACGTCAATTCGGGTAAACAATTATGATAAACAATTGTGCGAGATCCAGTGTCCGAACTCAATATAATACTTGAGACGGGGCATCCAACGTCATTTATCATAGGACAATGGGAATAGTCGATTTTATACTTGCGCAGATCGTTTTGCAGAAAATTGATATGTTCGTCTGCGCTCAAGCATGCCAAAAGCTCACACGGTTGTCCTATTAATGATAGTACAGTACAAGTATTGGATGCATTGCCCCCTCTTTGCCATCTGTAACTAGTAGATCTGAAAATTATGTTTATAACAAGAAATTAGAAATGTCTAAATTAAAAATCCGCAAAAACTTGCATATTATAAGTTATCTTTTCAAACAATTTATACGAATCAAAAGAATCGAAAACAATTAGAAAACTTTCGCAAAACTTTAATAAATTAGAATGTTATTGATTTATTTAAATTCTCTAAAATAAAACATAACGATTAAAAGTAATATTTCTTAGGCAATGTACCATCATCACTTTACAGAAAAACTGCAAGAGACAAATCATATCATTTATTTTTTCTTATAGAATTCTAAGAACTTTTTCAGAATTTTTTATTAAATTTTTACTGCATTTTCCTATTTTTATCAACATGAGAAAATACGGTATTAAAAAATTCTGAAAAAATTTTAAAAGAATTCTCAGAACTTTATGAGAAGAAAATAAATGATTTTTGTCTCTTGCAGCTTTTCTGTAAAGACAGAAATTTTTAAATAAAAAATTATTCAAGATCAATATTTGGTAATTTTTAGTAATTAATATCTTGTTAACTATTGCGAAAATTGCAAAATGATAGAGGACTTTTCGACTCAGTTTAGTCCGCTCTATCTACACAAAAGCGATTGGAAAAAACTTTCGGGACACTGTATAAATCGCACGTGGACTGAGCAACGGTATTTCATTGATATTCAATCTATAATAGATGAATTTAATTGCGATATCAACAGTTTTTGTTATCAGAAACATATACTAATCAATAGTTTTGAACTTTGACCATATTTTTGTATGTACACGCACTGAGAAAAAAATATCCTAAATTTTAATAAATATTTATTTGAATAATACCAAGTAATATTTATTAAATATAAAAATATCTTTATTTGATACAAAAAACAATAATTTGATTGAACTTCTTTTTATTAAGTAAATATTTATTTATTAAATATTTATTTAGTAAATAAATGTTTAATTGGCAGTATTCAAATAAATATTTAATAATAATGGAAATTTTGACAATTTCTTTATGAGAAATAAAATTCTTCAATAATAAAATTCCTAGGAAAACGGGTACATAAGAGTATAACGCAGTTGTTGGAGCGTGATAAAAAAATAATGTTAAAATAACAGACGTCTGTATGGAAATACATGCTATCAATATTTACACTGATTAACATTATTTTCTGATCACTCTCCAACAACTGCGTT
>NW_017259337.1:64665-70584 GCF_001594045.1 Atta colombica | reverse complement strand
AAATATATATATATATATATATATATATATATATGTGTGTACATATAATATAAAAACAAGGTTACTGTTCAAAGCTACTGATTAGCATATGTTTCTGATAACAAAATATGTTAACATCGCAACTGTTGACATCGCAATTAAATTCATCTATTATAGATTGAATACCAATATAATATCACTGCTCAGTCCACATACAACCAGAGATCTGATTATTACTATCAAGACGTTCCACTCACAATGCTCATTTCATCTTTACAATTTATTAAATATTATACAAGAACGAATAATGTTCACAAGCATTGTGAACGCCAAATGGAACACATTTCAATATAATCTTAATTGAAATTATGTAAATATTTAAATATTAGATATCATATTAATATTTACCAAGACCGTGAACAATGAATTTACTGTATTTCCTCACGCGACAAATTTATTTAAATTAAGGCAAACATCTCAGTGATCAGATATGTACCTATTTACACAAAACTTTATTTCTTTATATTATTATTATGGTCAGCATTTATAGCGTGGAATTGTGGAGCCACATTCAAAAAGTTTAATATGGAAATTCGACTCAAGAAATCCAAGAATTGAATTAAAAGCAACCGTAAATTGTTTTAAATATTGTGCATTACTGTCGATATTTATGATAGTAGTACAACTTTAATTTTTTTAATTTGTAGACATTCGAATGAATTTGTCAGTAAAAATTGCGGAAAAGCGGCAAATTTCAATTGTCACCATTTTATTTTTCTATTCCCCACTCGAAATTTGCACACGGAAATTTCCACCGGCGAGCTGAGGCGAGTCAATTCGCTAAGCCTGATTTTTATTAATCTCATGTTTTTTTTAATATAATATTATTATAATTTTATTGTGAAGAATTATGAGAAATCTTCAAGAACAATTAAATTATAACATTATAACATAAAAAAAGCATTGAAAAAAGTATTTGAGATTAATATTATAATAAATTTATGTATGTGTCCGGATATCCCATAAATACATGTCTAGTTATTGAGATATTTACCTTAACTTTACCTTAACTTTAAAAAAAATCAAAATCACCTTTGAGTAGAATCTTCCGAAGGAAATTGCAAGCACATGTGAACGATATCAAGGCAAACGCGTCCCACACATAAAATTTTCAACGTATTAACTTCCATCGACGATTCCCCACAGATGATCTCCTCATGAGTACTTGACATCATGTCTACAGTCAGAATATTTTCCTTCACGCTCTCATCTGCGTAGTTGCTATGCACAGGGTCGACAACTTATTTCGCCCGTGAGTGTGGAATTTTTGACTAATGAAAGGAGAGAGGAGTAAAAAATGATCTTACTTTATTTTTTATTTATTTTGCGCTATTTGTTACCCGTCCCTTTTTTACAATTGCAATGCGTCTGTCGGTAAGAGATTTATATTGGCCGTAACCGTAATTTGTAAGAATTGATTAATCACATTCGAGTATTCCCTTCTCTTTCAATTGTAATAGAGGAATGTGTTCAACTGTGATTATCAATTCTTGCAGATAACGGCATACAGCATACGATTACAGTCAGTATAAATGATTCCTATAAAAGTTCAATTTCTGCTATGCGCGCAATTGTACTGCCACGAATATCGATTGACACCTGCATACATTTTAAAAAATTTATATATGATTTTTAATCCAACTCTTGGATCTCTTGGATGTGGATTTCCACACTACTCTCAATTTTGAGTGAGGAGTGCTCCACGATTTCACATTACAGTTGCCGGGCCTGGCTATGCATAGACTTCTTCTTTTTCGTTTTTATTAACCATTCCTATCAACGCAAGATAGAAGTTTTAAATATAATCTGGAAGGTCAATGAATTACGACATTACAACTTGACATTACAACATTCTTTAAGAGCAATCAAAGCACTGTGCCTCAAAGCATCGACCAATTAGAAGAAAAAAACTTTACTTGACTGCTCAAAGAATTCTTTAAAACATTTGTACCATAATGTTGACCGTATATTATAGAATAAATATTCTATATTTATGACGTCCCCTCAAATTAGCCGCAGATAATTTTTATTTATTAGTATATATTACTTATCTCTAAACAACAGATTATCTAGAATTGAATACAATAAATTAAATATAAATTCCTTAAAAGTTGCATTAATTTACGCTTTCTAATTTGCGCTTTTAAGGAGTTTATATTTAATTTATTATATTCAATTATATTTTTATATATTAGGTATACAACTTTGCTTCCGCCGTTTTCCTATAGATGGCTTTAGTGGTAAGTGGTGGTCGAAATAAATAGATCATAGACATCATACAATAAACTTGGGCATCTGTCAACATAACCCCATAGAAACATTAGTCGATTTATGTCTGCATCATAAAGTTATTCTCGATTGAAAATGTCAGTTTACGAGCCAAATTCTCGTCATTTGCGGGAGGTTTTAATTTTTTGCTTCAATATGAAGAAATCTGCGGCTGAGGCTCATCGAATGTTCTCAAATACTTATGGTGAGGCCGCTATTAGTGAAAGAACGTGTCGTGAGTGGTTTCAACGCTTCAAGAACGGTGATTTTGACGTCCAAAGTCATGCTCTGTATTTGGTGGGACCAGCTCGACGTAGTGTATTATGAACTGTTAAAACCGACTGAAACAATCACAGGCGATCGGTATCGAACGCAATTGATGCGTTTGAGCCGAGCATTGAAAGACAAACGGCCGCAATACAACGAGAGACACGATAAAGTGATTTTGCAGCATGACAATGCTCGACCCCATGTTGCGAAAGTGGTCAAGACATACTTGGAAACATTGAAATGGGAAGTCCTACCCCACCCGCCGTATTCTCCAGACGTTGCTCCCTCTGACTATCATTTGTTTCGATCAATGGCACACGGCCTGGCTGACCAGCACTTCCGGTCTTATGAAGAAGTAAAAAATTGGATCGATTCGTGGATAGCCTCAAAAGATAACCAGTTTTTTCGACGCGGGATTCGTACACTATCCGAAAGATGGGAGAAAGTAGTGGCCAGCGATGGACAATACTTTGAATCATAAATGTAACCAGTTTTTTACAATAAAGTCTCGAATTTCGGAAAAAAAACGGCGGAAACAAAGTTGTACACCTAATATATATTTTCGAAAAATCAATCAATTGAAAATCTATAAAATAAATTGTTTCTTTTAGCATGAAATATCACATCTTGTACTTCGCGGACAAGAATTTTGAAACACCCTATATATATGTATGTTCTATATAGAATACTATATATAAATGTGATATGTTTAAAGGTACCTTTTCATGTAGATGGTTATTATGAGCGACAAAACGAGTCATGTGATCAAAATGAACGCTTGCTATTCGTTAATTTTAATCAGGATAACTTATTTGTTAAAAATGAGCTTTAACGTCAGCATGAAACTGCGCCTTAAATGTTTGAACATCATGACTGTTGGTTGTTTATGAAATATTATTACTATATCATTATTACTAATTATTATTAATTACGATATACTTTTATTTTATTTTATTATTATGTTATTCGTCAAACATCGATATGTCAAACTACGAAACATACCTCCAGCTGCTTCAAAGAGAAAATTCGTTTCTCAAATAGACTACTTTCCTTTCATGAAAGACGCACTCGACACAAACGTTATTGTATTTGCCTTGACATTCAATAAATAACAAAAATAGAATGACACGTGTGTCTCCTAAAAGAAAAATATTCAAAATCAACAATCATGATCTGCGAATAAGGCTGTAGTCAAAGTCTCGCTACAAATGCTTTGAAAAAAAATGCTTTGAAGCATTTGATGGACCAATTAGAAGAAAGAATTTTACAAACTGACCAATCAAAAAATGCTTCAAAGAGTTTGCAGCATCGCGTTGGCCGTATCCTAAGTAGACAGGAAGAATGCGCTCTGAATATGTCTATATACTAATATGCAATTTCATGCATTGAGCAATTATAATTTCTTAATAATCCATGTTCATACACCTGTATATTGCAAATACATACTTATAAAATATATACATATATAATTATAAGATATAGAGTAAAATTGTAAATAACATTGAAAATCTCTCCTCTAAATCGCAGGAGAATCATATCATTACTATTGTGACAGTTAAAATGCCAAGATGGCGACAAAATCGAATTCGTAACGCATCACGGAACACTTGCTGTTAATACCTCCAAATCACGATACATATTCGTACCGGATCGTTGAGGATATTATACGCTTAAACGAGACTTAAACTCGACTCGTTTGTCGTAATATCGCGTTGTCGTAAAGTCGGAGGAAAAAATCTCTGAGCCATATGTAGCTCGAGATACATTCACGCTTGGGCGTATAAATTCTGCAGACATTAGATTCTGCACGCGCGTATCTCCTCGTACGATTATCGCTTTGAGTTTAACATAAATACGATGGATCCACGTTTACATAGAAGATCCGAGGCTGAAAAGGGACCGAGCGATTTGGTCAGTGAACAGTTAACCTCAAAATTCCGTTTACCTCGTTTGCTCGACAACGACGCGTCCATTAATGGCGAAACAGCGATTTTGCCGTATAGATACTTTTATATATAAAAAAAAAGAATGATTACTTTCGCAATCCATACCTTTAAAAATATAGTATCCTCGATGACAAACTTTGTAAAATCAAAAATGCGTATAATTTTTTTTGCATCGCTTACGGAGTCAGTAAAAAATTGTTATTAATATATTTATAATATTATATAAATGTATGCATGCTTTCCATTTGGTGACACAAGTCGACACCAATATTCTTTATTATTCATAGAATGCCAAAAAAGATAGAGCAACGGTCATGTCACTTATGTCACTAAATGGAAAACGCCCTGTAATTCTTATGAGAAAGAATTATTTCAATTATTTTATGAAATGCACTTTACTCTGCCATGAGCAAAAAATAATCATGAAATTCACAGCGTGAATTTTAATCTGATATAAAAATAATCTAAATTATTATTTCTAATTTACATGTTATATCACAATAATTGAAAAAAATTTTATTATTGAAACGATATAATTTTTCTTAATATCTTCTGTTCTCTTATATAGATCGTTGAGTGGTTAAATGAGGCCTCCATAAGCATTGCTGAGGACATTAAAATCACAAACATATGTAAAGTACAGGAACTTTTATTGAATAAGGAGCCACATCTGTTAGAGTGTTACTTAAATGACATTCTACAATTCTCTGTAGATAGAAGTTCTGAAGTTAGAAAGACCATTACAGGATTTATCGAAGAATCTGGGTTATTATCAACAATTATTTTTTTCATGATGCAATTTTGTTTATAGAGGAAGTATACATTCAATAACAATATATTTCATAACTGATTTTTTCAGAATAAAATATCCAGAGGTAATCCCTCGTACAGTTCAAATACTCCTTAGATTAGCGTCCGATGAAACATCGGTTGTAGCTAAACGTGCTCTTAGAGCCAGTGGCAGAATTCTTAGAGCTGTTCTCAAGTGGATTGCTAGTGCTACTGTTGTTACGACAGATATGGAATTAGCATGGACACAGCTAAGTGCTCTTAAAGTTCAAATTATTAATATGATTGACAGTGACAATGATGGGTGAGCAGAATGATTAAAAATAATCAAAAATAATCTCTTCATTTGGAATGGTCCTAATGCTGTTAAAATACATTTCAGAATAAGAACACAAGCTGTAAAGTTTCTTGAGGGCGTTATTTTAATACAGACATATCCAGATCCCGACAGTCCAAAAAAGCCTGATGATTTCTCTCTCGAAGATATTCCACTAACATTGAAAATAGCTCGTAGACGAAAATTGGAGGAAGAAGCAAATCACGTTATGGATTTGTTGATTAAGTTTCATGGATCTCCACATGTTAGCAGCGTCAATTTAATGACATG
>NW_017259337.1:64256-64565 GCF_001594045.1 Atta colombica | reverse complement strand
ATATACAATAATTTTTTTACATTCTTTGAAAAATTTAATAATTTATGTCATAATGCGTAGCATTACAAAGATTGCAACATGATCTACCACCAACACTATCTGATTCTCAAGTAACCAGTGTACAGAAGCAATTAAAACTCACACTTCTTGGATTGATGAAACATCCTGCTAGTATAGAGTATGCTTCAACTATTGCTAAACAGTTGACTCAACTTGGAGCAAAAGAGCAAGAAATTATTAAAGCTTATCCAAAACCAGAAGATGTCCGTCGGATGAAAAAACGTCAACAAGTATGTGTGTGTGTGTGTG
>NW_017259337.1:61013-64225 GCF_001594045.1 Atta colombica | reverse complement strand
TGTGTGTATATATATATATATATATATATATATATATGAATTTTTGAGTAAATACATTTTTGTTGTGCATATTATTATTTTTAAAGATTTGTTTATTAATCGAAGGAGATAGCTGCTACTGCTGCGAAACGAGTAAAAGTTGAAGTGATAATAGATGAAGCAGAAGTAGCTACTGTTCCTGCGCCTAAATTACCAGACTTAATTGAACTTTCTGAAAGTTTTATTGCCGAAAGACTCAGTGTAGAAATTGCAACGGATTTGGTAATGGATAGTATGGTATGATTACAAATTATATTTTATATTAATCTATCTAAAATAAACTTTAAATTATCAATATTGAATGATATTCAATAGGCATGGGTTCCGGATACTATGACTACAATTTTCCAAAGGGAATATCAACCCACAGCAACTACTGATATTAATATACAACGTCAAACAATTGCTAAACTTCTAGCAACACAAATTAAACAGACTAAAGCAAAAAAGAACAAAAGAGATAAGGAAGAAGATGCTGTAATGGAAGACTTAATTAAAAATCCCACAATTAGTGTAGCTGAGGCAAAGCGGGAGCGTAAACGTGAAAAAGATCGGGAAAAAGAGAAAGAAGCAAAAGCTTCATTAGAGGCTCATGAGAAATCACTTGCAAAGGCCAGAAATCGTATGAAGGCATTGAAATTAGTCGAAGTGACAAAACCACTTCCGAAGGAAATTAAAGAACGGATGTTATTGATGGCAGTCAATAGGATATTACTTTCAGAAAAGACTGCAGTTTTTGGTGGTGTAGCTACTGTAAGGTATAACGGAGCATAAATTATTATTATGTATAAAAGTTTTTAATATATGACACATCCATACATACACTCCCCCCCCCCTCCACACGCACACACACACACACATGCGCGCGCGCGCGCACACACATGCACACAGATATTATGTTGTATCTAATCATTAATAGTTTATCTCTTTGTCTTATCTATATTGTATTACAGATCCAAGATTCTGACTACGCTAGCAGCCACTTTCAATCCTTACATTAAAGAAGCTGTTTTACGTTATATTACTGATGACATGCGAAATCGATTAGATTTAGCATTAGGTTGGCTATATGAAGAATATGCATTGCTACAAGGATTTCAAAGGCGAACTACGTTATGTACAAAACCACAAGAAGCTCCACATCAGGCATATAATTTTTTATTATGCACTTTAGTTTCAGCTATTGATTTGATTCAGGGTAAAGATCGTGATGCTTTGTTATCCAGGTAATATTAAATTTAGAAAAAGCATACACGTGTGAAATGAAATATAAAAGTATAAACATTTATGTTAATCTAATTGTTCACAAAACTTTTTCTTATAAAAGGCTTTATTTGGAAGCACCATTAATAACAGAAGATGCTGTAGAGGCTTTAAAAATGGTATCATCTGACGAAACTAGAGGTCTTGCACCATTGCAACTTCTGAAAGAAATGGTAGTGCGTAGACCAACTAAACAACTGGTATTTTTAAATGTCTTATTGTGCCATACTGGACATGAAAACAATACAGTAAGAAAATTAAAAATTATATGATATATAATTTAAAAATATAATTTAAAAATATGTATATTGATACTATATAAAGTAAAATGTTATAATACATTTTAATAAATAGATACGAGAAGCTGCAATACAATTAGTTTGTCAGTTATACAGCCGAGCAGAGTTAAGTAAACTAATCGAGGAATACGCAGTACTATATTTAGGCTTTTTACGTCTTCATAATCCACCGGAGATTGTTTTCGGACAAGATAGAGGCAGACCGCAAATCGAGAATCTATGGACCGAATCAACTACACGTGCCTGCTTAGGATTGTATCTTGCTCTTCTCAGTGAACATCAAGATCTGATTCACGAGTAAGTAATATAAAACCATTTTCTTCTTTAATTATTAAATATACGTATATAAAATATATTTGTATGAAAATTCTGCGTGCTATATATTGTATATTTAATAAATAACAGATTAGCTAGAGTATATACGTCAATGGGAGCAGATGTGAAACGTATTGTATTAAGACTGGTAGAAGGGCCAGTGAGATCTTTAGGTATGGGTAGTCCACAACTTCTCGCACTTGTTGAAAACTGTCCAAAAGGATCTGAAACTTTAGTCACAAGGATTATACATATTCTTACAGAAAAGTGTATGTTATTATTTAAAATATGTATTTTTTTAATTTGTATTTTGTCTATTGTTTTATATTATGGTATATGTGTATGCAGCTGCCCCAAGCGCAGAGTTAGTAGCCAGAGTACGCGAATTATATCAGACTAGAGTTTCCGATGTCAGATTTTTAATACCTGTCTTAAATGGACTCACAAAAAAAGAAGTAATCGCCGCATTACCAAAATTAATCAAATTAAATCCTATTGTCGTAAAAGAGGTAAATAATGCATTTAAAATATTACTTTAATTTGCTACCTTCTTAAGCATAATTAAAGCATAATAAATACATTTTTTTCAGGTATTTAACAGATTACTTGGGACACATAATAATGACAGTGGAGTTCCTCATACATCGCCTATTACGCCTGCGGAATTATTGATAGCTCTACATAGTATAGATCCAAGCAAGGCTGAATTAAAAACCGTCATTAAAGGTAATTTGATTTACGCGAAATATTTATTTATTTCCTCGAGAGAAAGTTTTTATTGACATAAATTTTACGGAATTTTTTCTTTCGTATACAGCAACATCTCTTTGTTTTGCTGAGAAACAAGCGTACACGCAGGAAACAGTCGCCGTTGTGATGCAACATCTTATGGAAATGACACCTTTACCGACATTATTAATGCGTACAGTTATACAAAGCTTGGCTCTTTATCCTAGATTAAGCGGATTTGTTATGAATATACTTCAACGACTGATTCTGAAGCAAGTGTGGAAACAGCCGAAAGTGTGGGAAGGCTTCGTGAAGTGCTGCGAACGTACACAGCCACAAAGTTTCGCCGTTATTTTACAATTACCACCGGCACAGTTAGCAGAGGCTCTTCGGATGGCGAGCAATTTACGTGCTCCTTTGCTGGCTCATGTTGAAGCTTTTGCCGAGAATCAGGTAATTTCGTAGCACATTTTAAAGCACATTTAAAAAAATATATATATTTTTTAATTTTTGTACTTTACACATGTTGAATATAACCGAAAATCTCTTTATATTATTGGTATAAAT
>NW_017259337.1:59145-60913 GCF_001594045.1 Atta colombica | reverse complement strand
TAATATAATAAATATATAATATAATATAATAAACCATTTTTTGATATTCTACCGCACATAAGATTTTAAATCGTATATTTTTTCTTTTTTGTTTCAGAAAGCACACATTCCGCAATCAATAATGGATGTTATACAGGGTAAAGTGCCCTGTGATATGCTCGATGAGTTTGATATTGTGAGTAAAGATGCCTGTATATAAAGGAACGATATTTTGAGCCCTATATCTTTATAATATAATTCTTTAAAATAAATACGCGGTATTTTCTCGAAAAAATATCTCTTCCATCAATTTCTTTCAGGCACCACGTGGTGATTATTCGAATGATCAAAAACCAGATACAATGGAAATTGATCTTTCGGAACCAGCCCCTCCCGGTTTAGATTAGCATAAAGTCATTCCAGTGTTAGAACTAAAAACATCGTTTATCGAGTATTTTAACATTGATAAATTTGCTTTGTAAATGTACAGTATTTTTTTTTGCATCGCTATATTGCGACATTTAGTTATATATTTTGTTGGTAATAGTTTATATTTATATCTTCATTTGACGCTAAGTATTTTAATTGGCTAATATTTAGCGTTAAATGTGTAAGTCAAAAAATTACAGATGATTTAATTCAACGAAATCTAAACAATTGAGATTTTTGATATAGATTTTGACATAATTTTCTTTAATTAGTTTAACATTATATATTATCATTAGTTTTATAAATCTATTTTATTTTTGGATCTTCAATATAATCTAAATACATTTTTCGGTATCTAATATAGCAGAATATGTAGATGCTGTTTGACTTTTCTCTCGTATTTAATTAATATTTATAATAATATTAAAATATACATATACTATCGTTAATTTAATATTAAAAATATTTCAAACAATTTTATATGAATAACAATTTTCTTAATTTTGATTAGATTATAATTTTTATTTATATATATCTATATAAAGAAATAAATTGTAGAATATCAATCATGTAAATCAGCTAAAATACAATTTAATTTATCTGTTAAATTTATTTCATATAAAATACATAAAATTTTAGAAAAAAGAAAATAGATACATCCTCAATTGTTTGGCTTAGCAGAAAATATTTCCTTTTATATTTAATGTGTCTCTTAAATTTTATATACAAATGCGCTCGTGAACGATTATTTCGGTCTATATTTCTTTCTTGCCTGCTCAAGTGTTATAAATTAAACAGTTTTATGATACGTATCTATTTAAAAATTGCGTTGAGTATTACTCAGAAATATAATTTTTAATCATTAATTGCGATAAAAGAATAAGTACATTATTTTTACAATTGAATTCATTATGTATAAAGACTAAATTAGAAATCAGTCTTAATGTTACATATATGTATTAGTGTTGATGCATAAAGATTAAATTACAAATTAGTTTCAACATTACATATATGTCATACATGTTAAAAGTTAAAATAATTATGCTTAAGTTTAAAAATTATAATGTGTATAAAACAGAATCGAGTGCACTTAACTTATACTACGTCATACTATCATATGAAAGTAATAAACAATTTTTTTCATAAACGTATATAATCTGCAATGTATAAAAAATAATAAAATATTTTTTGTTACATAAATTCTTACTCTCTTTGTTGCATTCTTTCTCTTAAAAAGTAAGTAAAATATACATTTATAAAAAACAATTTTATAAATATAAAAAATATTAGAAAATATATTTTGCTGAGAAATTATGCAGCAAGACTTTTAAGATTGATAATTCATTAAAAAGATAAACCA
>NW_017259337.1:52304-59045 GCF_001594045.1 Atta colombica | reverse complement strand
ATATATATATATATATATTAACATTACGCAAAATCAACTCCAGTGTCTAACAAATCGCGTAACATAAAAGATGCCTTTTTTGGAAGAATCCTAAAAATATAAGAAACTTACATTAGATCATTCGTCTTGTGTATACGAATAAAGAACGTATATAAGTAGCGAATTTACCTAAGTACATGTCCAAGATAAAGCAAATATCCTGGTACACTAAACTCCGCGTAGTTTCGGCGAACACCATCTAAAATTTGTCTAGCAGCTTCTACGGCAGGCATTGTACCAAAATAACTCGGAATTCTGCAAAATGCATTTTTTTATAAATTAGAATAATTCAAAATCGCATAGATGATAATAAAAACTAACATATAAGAAAAAAATTAAATGTATAGTTCACAAATATTGAACACCTAAAACGTATGTCTTTTGCAACTTCCATTCCAACGATAAAAGGATAAACATGAACCAATGAAACAATGATGTTGCTATTTGAATGTCTTAATTCCATATGCAAGGATTCTGCTAATCCTTGGACAGCAAATTGTGCAGTAGATAAGGGAACCCGGGTTCCTCGACCACTAGATCCATTGGAAAGACCAGCGACGGATGAAAGAATCGTAATGTGGCCTTTACCAGCTTGTCGCATACATGGCAAAACTGAATCCAACAACTATGAAAGAAGATTGATTATACTAAGATTTTTATATCAAGATATTAAACTATTACTCACCCAAAAATGACTGATGATTGATAAGTCCATAGTGTCTCTTACTTCTGACGATTCTTGTATTAATGCACGTGGGCTGGGCAAACCACAACAATGGAAAAGCATTGTAATGTTTCCTAATTCGATCTTAATAAGATTCACAATTTGAACAACCTAATATCGACATATTAATAACATATCAGAGACCAAATGATTTATATTTATTAAGAGAAATGCTTAAACATACTGCATCTTTATTTCTCACGTCGCACTGATAGCTTTTACATATTCCATGTAACTGTTGAGCACGTTGCACAGTAGCAGTGCAAGTTTCTGTATTAATGTCTACACAAGCAACCACGACACCAAATTGACACAGCTGTAGAGCAAGTTCTTTGCCTATTCCACGTCCTGCACCTACGACCTAAATTATGTCCTTCCTTTGTAATATGAAAAGATTTGCATTGACAAGAAGTAGATTGTAACAATGTTACCATAGCCACTTCATAGTTGATATTTTTCAATGGTGGTGGTCTAAACATTCTGTAGACTGCGATCAGGATTGTGTAGCACACTCCGATAATGAGTGTCATGAGATCCAATCCTAAGATGCACAACGAATATATCCGCAACAGCATCTCTGGTGGCTGAATATTTCCTAATTTGACCTGCAACAAAGCACAACAGAGATTGCATAACACATGGAATGTCTCATCATGTCGTATAATTATTTGATGATAAATCTTGACTCAGCAATTCAGCTAATGTAATTTTTATGTCGATAGTACAAATTATTCAAGATCACTGTCGTATGTACGTACCATTCTGAAATTATTTAGAAATCGTGAACACGTGTAAATTTAAACAGGCCTAAAGAACCCGCAATAACATACCTTATTTCAATTTTTAAACGATATGTATATTTGTCGATAACACGTGTCGCGTCACCGCCGCCGGCCGGCCAAGACGCAATCTCTCGCATCAGCGTTATCTGAATGCTCTAAATAAAAGTATTTGGAGGGAATGTGAAAAAAGTTACACGATTGAAATGACTAAAATTAATCACTGGATTCGATACATAGCCGATTAGACCTTTTCATATCCATCATAATTATTGTCTAATCAGCCAATCCAAGCTGAACGCCTCAACTAATCTGAACTTCTGAGTTCTTCGCCCGATTGCTACGGACCTCTGAGGAAGCTTCGGCTAAACTTGTTTAATTATTTTACAATTATCATGCGGATTATCATTGCTGCTTCATGTGTCCGATCTCTGGATCGAGCAGCCTGGCTCCTGTTTAGATTTCCATCTGGGTATTTTCCGGGTGTCATGTCACCCTTGTTTAACGTTCGGTAAATGACAAGGTCAGGTAAAGTAATACTTGAGTGGCACTCGGGTGGGAATCTGAACGTAATCCTGCAGAAAATCTTTGTCAGTATATCGACGCATGCGTAGATTGTAGGTTACGTTACATCTGATTTCGTAAGAGTTTTTAGGATCCATCATTTACTATTATTTTGTGAAAATTCAACAAACATGTGGTATGAAATAATTCCATCAATGGTGATAATAGGCATGATACCCATATTACCTCAATGGGTAACTTATTATCTAAATCAATTCACTCTGGGAAATGTAAGTATGCAAATGTTATGTATGACATAACCTCTCTGTAAATTTGTAACAATTTGTTAATACTCAACAAATTAAACATTTTATTTCTAAGAAATTCCTCTTTCATAGCAATTGGAACAATCCTTAAAAAATAATTTATCCTTGAGGTATAAATTTATGAGAAAAACAAGATATAAATAGGTAAGTAATAGTTTAAAACGTCTGAAATCTAATTGCAAATATATTAATAACTTCCAAGCTAAAGACATACTTCTTACTTTTAAATAAATTTCTATAAAAATAAAATTGTAATAATAAAATGTATTTAGCCAATAATAACACTAAATTCATAAAATTCAAGAACTTATTGAATTAATATGCATTATATTTAAAATTATATATCTATATATTTTGTATATCTTCACTCGGAAAATTCTAAAAAGATTAATTATTTCTTAAGGATTGTTCCGATTTTATTATGAAAAGAGATTTTTTAGAAATAAAATGTTCAATTTGTTAATTTGGGCATTAATGTTAACAATTGCAGAACTTGATGGAATTCAGATGATTCTAATTTTATAGCTATATATATTTATTGTTGCAAAATCTTTACAAAAATACTTTACTACATTTTACTTTAGTTTTTTGATGCTATTTAAACAAATTAAAATTATGAGAAAAAACTTTGGAAAAGGTCAAAAGAATTTGTAATACAAATTCCTTTTTTGGTTCGCATGGAATTGAGATGTTACTTCTTCGACTTTTCTTTTCAGCCAATGCGTAGAGATTTGAGAACTACGTGGGATCGCCATATGTTTACAAGAGATAATCGTATAGATGGAGCCCCATGGAAAAACAGAGTAACTTAAATAAAAATAATCTTATAATGGCTCAATAATAATAAACAATAAATAACAAGAAAGGGCTACAAGCCAGATTTTTATGTATTTCAAATTCTTAGAACATATATTCCGATCTTATTATTAGATATGAATGACTCGTAGTTCTTTCTTGTTATTTATTGTTTAGAATAACTTAATATATTTACTACAATATTTTATATGAATTTAAATGATTTTATTTATTCATATTTAATTTTTTTAGGGACTAGAGAATGTTCCTGATGATTAAAAGTACAAATATAATAAATAAATCATTGTAGCAATAGAATATATAACAGATGAAATAGACAAGTTTTATCATTCAATTATAACTTAAGTACAATATAATGAAGTGTATACATGATATATATAAATATATTATACATTAATTATACTTACTCATTATTTCTGATTTCCTAAATGTAAAGACGAAACTGTAGTTATAAAATCTAATTATTTATATATATATATATATACATGAGCTCAATATCTATAAATCTACGTTTAATTTAACATTCACAAATTCAATTTGCATTAAAAAAATCTTAGATAATAAAAAATTCAAATTCAAATAAATCTATCAAATAAAATTTTATTTTGATATATAAACAGTAACCTTACATACACTTATAGTTATCTATATTTGAATAGTTCATTGAATCGTAGTAATTAATTCTGGTAGCAAAGCAAACTTGCTAAATTAATGAATTGTAAAATTACACTCATAAGAGGATATAGGTCGGATTACTTGCTTGCATGGATGTCTTACGGTTGGAGAAACTGGAATCAGCGGGGTAACATTATCTCGGTTCTGGAGTCTCGAGTATTCCTTAGCTAAGCGTTTCATGAATACACCATACATGTGCGCGGTATTGATAAGGTAAGGGCGTAAATACTGAGTGGAAACTCCCCGAAGTCTTAAGTATGATATTTTCGGAAAATCAATAGTTAGCGGCATACTCGCGGTAATGCAACTTAGTCACTTTATCAAGTTAACGTGTAGTAGAGCTTTAGATAAATAATGGGTCATGCCGCTCCTATCGTATTTAGGATGTATGCCTTGTGTCAAACACTTGACGGATTTCAGCGAGATGTTTCAGAGATGCTGACGCGTAATTAATATTGACTCACGTCTGCATATCGCGTTTACTATACTCTCAACCTGATAAGGTTTATTCACACGTCACGAATACAATCATTCGAATACGATTATCTGTATTTATACATTATAACAATATCATTTGCCTGTGAATATTTTTTGAATATCGAGAAATTTATAAATTTAGCGTGTATATAAACTATCGCACAGTTTGTATGATACATAATTCTGAATAAAAAAAAGTTTCATCTCGCTATTTGTGGATAATTACGCAGATAATGTTGATGAATTTAATAGCATTAGTAAGTTGTGCAAGCTGTTTATCTGACTAGATTGCATCAGTTTATTGTCGAGATTGTTTATTCTGTTATTGTCAGTAAAGCAAAATCTAAAACGTCATGACTATGATTTAATGTTTCGTATATATAGATAAGTAATTATTTCATATATCTGCCAAGAGATTAATTTCTAGTTATTAATTTCCATATAGTGTTTTAGCACTATACTTTACACTATATTTAATTTATATTTTCGTCACGATGTTTTGTTTATAATTAAAGAGAGAGAACTCTTTGTAAGACAGAATCAATACAATCAATCTAGGTATACTGAGTGTACACACACCGATTGTAACTTTTCTTATGTTCGGAAATGTTTCCTATTTTGAATCTGGTCATCAGTTTTCAATTTTGAACTCAGCAAAAGGTAGAAAAAAATTGCAAAGTTTAAATAGACCGAGTCTAATTACTTTATATATATATATATATATATATATATATACATATCACTCATCTTAATTATAGAAGTATTTAATGTTGAAAATTAGAAGATTAATCTCTCATTAAATTTTTGCGAAAAGCCCAGCCGCAGATTCGTCAAAAGAGGTACCATTAAAACGGGAGAGCACATCTGATGCTCTTCTCGTTTTACTATGGAGACTAAGTCATTCCCTTGAGAGTTAGGTACCTCCGGAATCCTATTTCTGGGGTCCGCAGTTTCTAAAAGAAGTCGTTAAGAAATTTTTACTTCAAAGCAACATGTCTCAGCCACGCAAGCGAGTCGATTAAAAACTTTCCAACTTAAAATCGCATGAAAAAGTTATAAAGTATTTTTTCCTTTTTGTTTCGAACACGCGACATTACGAAGACATTTGCATTGTGAATTGCAATGTGTATATATGTATATGTAAAGAGTAATAAGCTTAAACGTGGGTTTTTGTACGATAAACACGTGGGTGACGATGATACGTCTCTCGATATCCGCTATTTGAGCAACAAGTGCGCCAAAGGAGGGGTTTCTGGGAAGTATGTTACTCTTCGTGCGATAAACTTTGACATTTGGGGCCGTAGATTAACGGGAAATAATCACTGTCAAGAGCAAAAGTAGCAAGTATTAATAAAGCAACAGCTCTGATAGAACTTATAGTTTCGTAAACGAATACATTTTAGTGTTGATACAAATAATCTTATCTCTCTTTTGAAGTCTTTTTCTGATATCATATATATTATCATTTTGCTATAAAAAAACTAAAAAAAATTAAGTTTCCCAGAAAAGAGGAAAGCTATTTTTTAACTTGATAGAAAATTATTGATTAATACATTCTTTTTGCCGATAAGCATAAATATTTGATCAAGAATATATTTTTATCCAGATAACATATGCATCTTGCATAATAAGATACTCTTTTAGACATCTTTTAGATAAAACATCATCAAATGTGTTATGTTATTTTTATCATTTTTATTTTGCAATCCTTACAAAGTCACTCTTTTTTTAGTAGTGGCAGATATTTTTAAATCATCCTTTCTGAATCGTTTTTGACGAATTTTTGTACTTAAAAACATCCAAAATTTTTGTATTTTTAAATATCATTACATTTTACAATTTTTGTAAATTAAAAAGTGATATTGAACAGAAATATTTAAAAGAAATATGTTTATTAATTATACATTTTAAATTACAAATTTTTATTTTTTATTTAAACTTTACATTTATAAAAGAGATCAGCTTTTTCAAAATTAATACAATAAAATGCACAATAACTTATAAACAAAATTGCCTTTATATCTCTCAATATGGAGAGGCCTCTCGTGTAGATAAATTTATCAGTGATTTAATAAATATTGCCATACGCGTCTAATATCTTAAACATTTTCCTTGTTCCATGCTACAGTCATTGTACAAAACCTTTCTCTTAATACTCGAGAATGTAAGTGATGATAAAAAATTATATTTTTCTAATTGTTTCACTTCCGACAAAGTTGAAAGAAATTATTACACATTAATAATTCATTGTAGAGAAAAAGGGAAAGTGAGAGCGAAGATAAAAAGCTAAATAAAAAATATAGTATAGTTATTTTTAATTAATATTATTGCCACCGATTTGATTCATTTCAGCAATCAAGATATATAAAAGACATTCAAAAATATTTATATATAAGTATAT
>NW_017259337.1:48138-52281 GCF_001594045.1 Atta colombica | reverse complement strand
TATATATATATATAAAACTACGTGATATTGACGAGACGACTGACGAGATTTAATAAACCGCATCGCGTCGAGCGCGAAGAAAATCTTGGCGCGAGACCGACCGAGGATCTCTTCAGAATGACAGATTAAGAATTAATATCTCAAGAGTAGCCGATGCCGGGAGGAATATTACCTTAGATACTAAGGCGCGCGCACACGCGGAATGAAAATTCTCCGCTTGTCAGACTGCCAGAGAAAGAAATATCCGGAGGGAGGGCAGCTTCCCGGTGCCGACAGGGAATTCTTATTTCCTTTTCTCCTCCTCCTCTTTTTCCTCTTTCTCGCTTCGCCGCGTAAAGCACGTTTTGCTATCCATTTTAACCCCGGTATATTCAATATATACACCACTTCCAAGTCAAAAACGCTTCCTGAAATTCACGCGGCTCGCAAGAAAAAAGAATTTCAGCTGTATGAAACGATGACGGTCCCTGTTCTTCCCCTTTTTTATTCCGGATCCTCCAAAAATATATAGATTGGCCATAAATGGATAAACAGTGGATGCCATTTAGTGACACAAGTCGACACAAACATCATTAGAAAATATATGATAACGAGCAACAATGGCAATCGGAGATTCTCAGTAGCACTAACTCTCGGACATGGATGTCTATCAGGAATACGAGTCAAAAGATGTTGATTCTGTAATGACGAAAAAGATTATTACAGAAGAAGAATAAAATTTTCACATTTCAGAATCAACAATAACTCTTTAAAGATAAAGTTTGGTTTTTTTGCTGTATGCGAATCTAAAAATTAAAAAAACATATACTATGATCTGTCTCTTTTCACTGTTTGTCAAATTATACTCAATTTGAGTTATTTTTAATTATGTTTGTAGGTCGCCACTGCTTCTATTTAATACGTCATTAATTTAACTAAAATAATGAAATTAAATTATTTAATTCACAAAATATATTAAATTTGATTTCAATTTAGTTTATTATCTAAGTGCATGTGTTAATTTGGACATTTATGTTGAAACAAATCATAGAAATGGTAAATAAAAATTTATTTATATCTAGACACAAGTGAAAGTTAAAACTAAGAAAGTGTTATTTACTTCAATTGGATTATCATTGTTTGCTGATATTTAATTTTTCAATTCAATTTTGTAATTCTGCATTTCCGTGTAATTTTTTTTTTTCATGTGTTACAACAAGTTACAGATTAATTTCGAGCCTTTTACGAACATATAGGGAAATTACTGACGATAGGCTGATTGAACGGAAATCGATTGATGACTGGTGATTAATATAAAATTTGCAATTTACAGTTTATTAACGCGAGCGACTCAAAAAAAAAAAAAGCGATGCGATAACTGCACAGGTATTTTTTTCCACCTAATGCGAGTCGTATCGAACAACGCCGCGGGTAATTTCCGCGCTATCGCGTCCGATGAGGATATTTAATCAAGTAGCGAGATTGATATTAAACACGTACATGCGGGAGAGTAATATGTCGTAATACGCAACGCGAGGAAAGTGCACCACTGTGCCGTAAATAAATTACGCTTTGCAATTACACAAAGGGCGTCGCATCCTCGTATCGACCTTCCACGAACTCCTCGTTATTGGCTCGTAAAAGGAAACCCCTTCCTTCCCGAAAAACATTAAAGTCAGCAGGGAACGAGTAGTAAAGCCAACGTATCTCTCCAAAAGGATGTATTATTCATGCCTCTGTGCGAAACCCTCTAAGGAAAGTCCCTGTAGAAGCGTTCCTATTTCGGCTCGTCATATACCCAAGAATATATGATCTTCGAACAAGTATGGGAAAAAAGAAATAGTAAAGTATCGTCACGATGATCGAATATCACCCGTGATCGATTGTCCTTAACAGAAAGTTGTGCTCATATATTAATGTCAAGTATTTTGATGGATGTAACAGATTCGTAAACAATCGCATTTCCGCTAATAAACCTTGTAAAAGCCCGTAATCGAACAGCACTATAATTAGCTAACTAATTACATTAACTGGTTACTTGTATTAACGTCAAGTGTTTTGATGCATAACAAATTTTGCGTAAACAATTGAAGTATCTACGTTAATATACATACATTTTAAAAGGAAATAGAGTCCTTAATGTGTAATGATATTATTAATGATAATTTAATTATTGTTATTGAATATAATGATGATGTTTTATTACAATATCAATTATTACTCGATTTTATTCGATGAATGTTTACACATTGGGAGAATCGCGATAGTGATATTTAATCAATATTTAGTCAAAATATCTTAATCGCGATGCAGATTTCGGTTTAAATTTGTACGAAAGGAGGATCGATTTTGCTAATTTTTTATAAAAGTGATGCAATTGTAATTTAATTATTAAAATTCATTACTTTTTTAATCACTACTTTCTGTATAAGTCTGTTTGTTTAAATAACATCACATCGAACATATGTCTTTTGCACAATTATTATTAACGACGTAATAAAATATGATGACTTACGGCAACACTATGACTTTCAACAACAACACGGCTCGTACGGAAAGCTGCAGCAGTAAATCCTGCTTCCATTTGTACTTTATAAATCACGGAAGAACGTATCGTACCTGAATAAAATCGACAGAGCGGTCGCGATACACGACATTAATCTTGGATTGCGATAAGCGATGTCACCTAGCGACTTAGAGCGTGACGTCATGGCGCATTTTCCGGCATCAGTTTTATTTTATTTTATTTTTTCATCGAAAATCGAGATTTCTCTAAATCTCAGAAGAGTCGCGACTCAATCATTCGTCATTACGAATTTCTATCCCGGAAAATGGACTTATCGATTCGCGTGGTTCATCTGCTCGGACCACCAACGGTGCAACATCGACATCTCTCTAATCGTCCGTCTCTTGAAAAATCTATAAACAGAGTAAATTTTTTATTATCATCAATCAGGAACGGTCCCGAGTCGGCTTTCATTATTCCGGCCCTTTAAATTCTTTAAATTCTTTCGCATTATCAACTTTCGAAGCATCACATCGATAAAAAGCGTCCCGATTATATTGCAATATTATTAGCATCCTTCGATAGCGGTCGTACACACCATATACTGCACCCAAACTCTCTCTTTTGAGACGGTTACTCTACCGCCCATTTGGAGGATTAATTACATGTCGCTTCTCCACGAAAGCTATCTTGTGGTGCCAAGGTAGCTTCATTGCCAATTCCAATTCGAGAAAATCGTGGAAAGTCCGGTATGCCCACGGTACACTGTGCAAAGTTGCTCTCGATCCGCTTCCTCCGATTTGCCGCGCCAGTCCTTTACTTTCCAACGCAAACGATCGCCTACATCCCTTTTAACGTCGACGATGTAATCCGCATGAGCGACAAAATTAAATGAAACGGCAGCGAAAGAATTAATTTGATATTATCCGCAACCGCGAGACATTGCCCGAAAGGCAATCCTCATCGCGATGCGGCGCGTTTTGCCACGCGACGAGTGCGAGGGCACGAAATAGTTGGACGTTTGTTTGAAGTTTATCCAAAAGGTAATTCATTTCAACTGCTTTTTTTTATCCGCAGGTGATCGCTTTTTGTTTTTAGCAGCGTCATAAATCACCATGCAATGTGAAACGTTAAATAAAAAGCCGTCTCTTGCATTCTGAGCTCTCTGTTGGAAATGCAATAATGTCTGGATTATAACAGTGGGTAGTGAAGAGAACAACGGAAGGATAAAAGCGCTTGTTAGTTATAACTCGCAAAAGCAATATATAACGTATATATACATTATGTTAATGTTAGAGTATATATGTATTTGCATATTGCAAACAAAGTGACATTTTATAGAAATTTAATGTTCTGTTATTTGATAAAAATTTTCTTAAATAATATAATATAGGATTATAAATTACTCAAGTTATTATGTGAGTAAAACTATTTTTATCAACAATCTAAATTTTGTACAGACATTTCGATCTCTATCGAGTCATTTTTTTCAATGTTAAATAATAAATTCAAAAATGTTATCGGTAACTACGCAAGATTCACAAATTAAAATATAAAAAGCGCATGTTGTACTTGCATGTTGACAAGAAGAATTATAGTAGTTATACAAACAGCTTCACATCAGAACTTGATGTTAGTTCTAATTCACATAAGTCACG
>NW_017259337.1:45897-48038 GCF_001594045.1 Atta colombica | reverse complement strand
ATATATATATATATATTGAATGTAAAAATTCAATGTAAAAAAGATGTATACACGCTTCATGTTCCTTTTACAACTGCTGAAAATTAGATCGTCCAAATTAATTGAAAAAATTGAGTACTAAATGCAATTGTAAAATTCAGCGATATCACAAAGATTCTTAAAACTGTAGAACTCTGAGATATAATGCCAGAACATTAATGCTGAATTTTAAATTCATTATTGAATTAAAAAAAATTTTCTTGTTTAAATTGGCTTGGCTCTATTCATCGATTATTCTGCTTATATTGTCCTATCTATATTGTCCTACCTATTTTATACAGAAATGAAAGCGACATTTCCACTATTAATATTGTATACATATACTGAAAAAAAAGATTAGTTGCTGCAGCATTTTTATATGGCTGCAGCAACGAGTTTTTAGTTGTAGCAGCAAATTTTTAGTTGCGTTAGCCTATCGAAATCACTGACATTGCAGATAGGCTAACACAACTAAAAATTTGCTGCTACAACCAAAAATATAAAAATGCTATGCTATATTTTACTATCTAAATTGTTGCAGCAACCAATATTTTTTTTTCAATGTATATATATATATATATATATATATGTGCATATGGTTTATAATTAATTACAATTCATAAACATTTCGTCCTTTCTAACAAAATAATAGCTAATTATCAGAAAAAAAAATTATTTCTCAATTTTTATATATTCTTCTATTTTCATATATTCTCTTTCTATAATATATACATGTAAATATACTGCAAATTTATATTCATATAATAAAGTACGGTATAAATTTATTTTAATTAAATTTTACGCGGGACATTTTTCGATTATGTGAAAATCAATTTATTTGTTTTTTTCCATAATTTCCGTTCTCCTCAATTTTAAATTCACATGAAAACAGTTTAAAAATCGCTCTGAAATATTTTCTTGCGAATTTATAGACGAAGAGTATCAGGATGCAAGAAGCGAATGGACCATCCTGCACCTAACATTTCGTTGTTAAAACCGAATAGGAAAACAATCGAGGTTAACGACGAAATGATTGCTCTTAAAATAAGTAACAATTTTTGCGTAACGAGGCAAAACAAGTGGATAATTTATCCAGAGTCTGTTTGCCCTGATGGGCCTTCGAGTCGTGGTATGTATTTCTCTTTATTTCTTTTCTTTTTTTTTTCTAAGCTAACTTTCAATTTGCGGACACGAAAGCGAGTACTGTGAATCTACATTTGCAGGATGGCGGTGCCATCTTTGAAATCTATTTTCACGGATAAATGAAAACTTGCTGAACTTACATCTCGCGCCACTTTGCATACATCTGAAAAGTTTCGTAGAAAATTAAAATTTTCCCGCTAGCTCGACTACCGCCACGAAATTTCAATTGGCCTGTCAGAAACGCGAGCTCCGGCACCTGGATTTTAATTAATGTGGCAAATCAAGATCGCAGATAGATCCTTTAGATTTTAAATTGTCCTACTGTTAGGTGACATATAAGCGTATTATTATCCGTTATGAATTTCGTACAAGATTTATGAAAACATTCCCGAAATTAATTGCTATATTAAATCGCGTATGACAGATATTATCGCCCGTGGAAATGATTCACTCTGTCATTAATTATACAATAATTTGACGGTTTCCATAATAGTCGGGGAACGAAATAAAACGCAAGTTATTAAAATTCTCTTGGAATTCACTTGAACTTGGTTAGATGGGAGTTTAACGTTTTCCCAGTTTCAATTTCTGTCAGTCTTTAAGATTATATAACAGTTACGTGAAACTTTGGTTCTTTTCAACTTCATTTCATTGAAGATTTCCGATTCAAATTTATTTTTATCACTGTTGATGTATGTTTACAGAACACCCTATGCATATCATATCCCTATTTCAGGGAACAAAATAAACAAAAAACTGTTGTGAATATAAATCCGCCCCACGGGGGGAGGGGGAGGAGTTTTATGAACACTTCCGCTTCGAATTTCGTTTATTGCAGAATCGTTGTTGGCTGTCAACAATGGGGCAACAACGGTCCTGTATTGCGTTTACAAAATCCATTCGTAAACATATCTCATTCAATATGCGTGGAAAAACGCGACTTGTGTATCGAGCAGGTACGGAATTTGGGAAATTCTTTT
>NW_017259337.1:36145-45797 GCF_001594045.1 Atta colombica | reverse complement strand
TATATATATAATATATAACGATACATAATAACATTGAAATCAACTTAAAACAAGGAGAAATATATATAATTCAATCAAAATAAATTAACAAAATGACACATTATTGGTTTAACTAATTACTCAGGAAACGAATCATTTACCACAATGGATTGTGTAATAATTTGTAATTAATGATTTCGCTCTCTCACTTCAAAAGTGAAAACAAACAAAAAACATAATTTTCGAGTTATTAATTATTATCATGAATAAGTTAATTATTACCCTATCAATGAAAAGTGAACTTATAATTTAATTTTATAAAAAATCATCACAATTAAAAAAAGCATAATTTAAAAAAATCGTCAAAATTCAACTCAAAAAGAGTTTAAAATAATGTCCTGCAATTCAAAATGAATGGCTTTTTAAGGATTATAACTAGTTATGAAACAAAAATGACATTCTTTTGCCGATATTATTTTATTATAATGACAGAAATAATTTTGTCAAATTGAAAAATCATTTTTTTTCTTTTCGAAGAAATAAATTTAATTTTTCAAATTGTATCACTTTTGAAGCAAGGGAACGATTTCTCTTCTAAACATTTCAAATAATTTTCAAAAATCAACTGTTAAAATTACAGTTATCTGTTACTTATAGGATCATTCGGATATCGCGTGAAAAGAATAAAATATTTTTCGCAATAAATTTATTACAATTTTTTAAGATTAAATGTGGGAAATTTGGGGGGATTATAAATATTTCAGATTGGTTGCGTTGAAAGTTCGACAACCATATCGGTACGCAATTATAATTTCTGAAATCAATTCATTTACATAGATACATATAACAGTTCAATATCTTAACATTCAAACCGTAGTGGCGCTTCGTATTTAAAATAAGAATAAATCTCTATTATATATTTGTATAACACAAGCCAGGATGACATATCGAAGCGGAATATCGAACCGATCAATTTCGTAACAAACTGCGTAGAAGACTTGTTTCGTGTCATTGTTCCCGAGAGTTTTCCGAGGTTCGAACAACTTTGAGAAACACTGTTCCAAACGACGCCGTGTCCCGCTGCCCCAACTCACATAAAACGCTCCTCCCTCGTGGCAGCCTTTGTACGCAGCTTACTTAGGAGCCCTCGGCTACCCTCGACGCCCTTGGTGATACGTTAGGTAGGGACGCATAGCGTGGGCTGAGGGCTCACCGGCCGAGCGTACTATAATACCGTAACGTTCGTAACATGAGGGTGAAGAATGGCAGGAGCGCCGGTCGTGCTGTGACTGCGGCGAGTCGCACAGTCGAGCGTGAGACTTGGTCGGAGTCAGCTGTGGCGTGTCGTACTTTCTCCTTCTCGTTTCTTTCGTAAGTTTATTTTGCCGATCGCGTCGTTGTGGAATCCACGTTACGGAGAGAGGGGGAAGGAATTAGGTGAAAAATCGCGATCTCTCATCTTTTACCGAAACCTTCGCCTCAACCGTGCGCATTTTCGAGAAAATCGCGAGGAAAAAGGCGCGAGGCAAGAGAGAGAGTTCGGCGAAGCCGCCGATCGAGGGCATTCGAGGGAGTCCCGATTCCACGAGCGGCGCTCGCAGTTGCACGCGAGACGCCGTCGAGGTAACTTCGTGCTCGAGCGAGATAACGTTTCTATGAGAAGTCTTACGTGTTTACGTGGAAACTGATTTAATCGTCCCGTTCGGCGATTATACGTTACGAAGCCGCGGCAAGACGCTCGGTTGACAGCGGCAATTTTAACCTATCCAAGATAGAGCGTCGGTACGTGCTGTGTGTACGTGTTATATTTACGTTTTTGTGATTATATTCTTCTTTCGTTCTGCTTGGAGTTTATTTTATGGTGACGCGCCGTCCGAGTGTTGATTTCGCGATTGTTCGATAATCGTTGCGGTCCGATTAACGCTCACAACGTTCGTGGACATTATTTGTATTTGTTTGATAAACAACAAGGATGAAATGATTCTTAAAGCATTGTGAGCATGAATTGGACCGTAACCGATTAAGTTGCCGAGAAAAACGCGAGAAAATTGCTTTTGTGCGCGCCAACAAATTCTCCATTTTGAAGTTCGACGCGGACGATCCTCCGTAAACTTCACTTGACTGACGGCCGATTGGCTGTAATGGAGTCCTCATACCATTTCTAGTGTTTCTCTTATAATGTAGATTAATCTTGTTTTGACTTACTTTTTATCTTCTTCTATTCTTTTCTTCTTAGTTCTTAGAAAAAGATACTTGTGTAAATTAATCCGAAATTAAAGTTAATCTATATTGTAAAAATAGGCCTGGTATTCTTTCTATCAATGTAGACTAACTGTAATCTCCAGTTAATTTGCCTTCATTTTCCTCCTTCATTTTCTACTTATTTTTATCTTTTTCTAATTATCTACTTTTCATTTTCTTCTAATTCTAAGAATTAAAAAGATATAAAGTGTTAAGAACAAGATTAGATTGTTAGAATTAGAAGATACAAGAATTAGAAAATTAAAATTTAAAATTAGTCCACGGTTGGCAGAAATGATTGGCCCATTTCTAGCACCGTGGACTAATTTTAATCTCGGATTAATTTACTTCTTATCTTTTTTCAATTTTTAGAACTAGAAGATAAAAATTAAATTAAACCGAGATTGAAATTAATCTAGGTTGATAGAAATATAGAAACACTAGATTAGAAACCGGTTCGAGAATATTGACAGTCTTTATCTTTTCGATCTCTTTTATTCTATTTCATTTTTGATAAGTCGATCTTTCCGATCTTCAATATAAAATAAATAAATATTAAGATGAGGCCAATACGAGAAGTCAATCAGAAATGTGTCTCGTTGATTGGTCTTGAAAATAAATTCAATGATGTATTTTTTAAAAAAAGTCTATCGGATGCATACGTCGCGGAATACATCACGTGCATAAGGCTTTCGCAATCTGTTCGGAGAGTAACTGCCGAATAGATCGATTTGCGATTATCGGCTTGGCCTGTCGCCAAATTCGCAATTCATATCCACGTGCGAGCGGTCGATTTCTAATCGTAAACTTTCGATTCACGCCAGTGAATATCACGGGGAATCAATCGATCGAGTTAACCACCTGAAATTCGTGTCAGAGTCGCTCGATTACGAAATTTCGCAAGGAACTTCTTCAGCTGCTAACTTCTCGCTAACTTCATTCGAAAATTGCAGACGAAACCCGGAGTTTTTCAATTCCTTTTCGGATTCGAACACCGGTAAACTTAATTTTCTCGACTCTCTTCTTTTGAAAACAAAATCTACTTCCTTTTTATCAAGGCCGAGAAAGAGAGAGTTTAAGCGAAGAACTCAGCGACGAATCAAAAAGTTGTTGAATCACTCTTAAAAAAAAAAAAAAAAAAGGAATCGATTGTTAATAATTGTCGTCGGTTCTGTGAATGAATTGTCTGTAAAAACTATTTTGAAATTTGTCGCGAACTCGACACAGTAAAATAGTTTTTTCTTTCGCTAATTTCTAGCAAGATTAAAATTGAAATCGTAGAAATGTTGTTGAAGCGAGCGGGAAGGTAAAAACTGTAGAAAGGACGCGCATCGCCGTGCTCCGCCGGTTGAAAGACACTGGCCGAAACGAAACGAAACGAAATGCGCGCGGACCGCAACGAACAAGGGGGAATGTCCTTTTTTTACTACGCATCGCGTCTGTGCCCTTGAACAGGTTAAGGAAGAGGGAACTCGGTCGGCAACGAGACGCGATGCGTAGTAAAAAAAAGGACATTTCCCCTTGTTCGTTGCGGCCGCGCGCATTTCGTTTCGTTTCGTTTATATATATATATATATATATACAGGACGATTCACCGTTCGACGACTTCGTGGAAGCAGTGACGCAATTGTCGCTCCAGTCTGGAGAACTGAGAAGAAGGAAAAGTCCGCGATGACGGTGTAAACGGACAACGGCGCGGTTTCAAGTCAAGCTTCACCTTGCCTCGTCCTTACCGACGCGTGTGCGCGCGCGATATCGCAAGCGGACGTAATACGTTACGATGGTGTGCGTGAGATCGCGCGTGCGGATCATTCGCGAACTCGGCGGCAGCCTGTAGCTCGTCTTCGGCAAACTGGTGGTACTCACGCGGAGTACGAGTGAAGAAGTCAAGAAAGGAAGAAAGAGATCCGTTTTCTTGACTACCTGAACTGACGATGTGGTCCTTTGGGAAGTCGTGGCGATGGGCCATCAGTGAAATGGGTAAGTACAGAAAGCATTATCGTACAAAGACGATGTTCCTCGGAATCTTGAGTCGCGTCGCCACCATTTTTCGAAATGAATTTCGCATTGGACGAACTACTGCCGGCTAGAAGTTTGCATAGAAACTTTGTTGTCCAGATTTAGTATAACGGTAACGGTTTTTTATTGTTGAATTCTGCGCATTTTGTGAATAAGTTCTTGGAAACGTTTTAAATATGTTTCTATGAAAAGAATTATTTTGCAGAAGTATAAATTGAAAAGCTTAGCTAGATACAGATTTGAAAATAATTTTGTTAGACTAAATACAATGATAATATATATTATATATATAGGGAACTCAACATGCTGCGCAATGTTATAAATCATTTTAATATTCTAGCAACCAGCTTATTCTATAATCTAATTATTTTGATAGTTTAACAAAATTCTTTTCAGCTCTGTATCTATAGTATAGTTAAATTTTTATTTTTATAGTTAAATATTTATTTGTATAGTTAAATTTTTATTCCGGTAAAATCATTTCTTTCCTTATACATGCATGCTATTGTAAGATAAATTGATGTGTGTATGTAATTGAGATATAAGTCTAATTAGAAAAATTAAAGAACATTTATTAATTATAACATATAATTAATTTAAGAATGTAACGTTTATTTGAAAAGAGATTTATGATTTATTTTATTTGTGATTTGAATTACATTTCTCAGTATAAAGTTTAAATTAATATTTAGGATCATCTGCTAGAATATTTTTCAAAAATAAGCTTAGGATCTATGATCAGTCCGATTTATATTGCTCATAAATACATAATAGTATTATATTTATATACATATGTATCTGCACACCTGCTTTGCAGACGTCATAAATAATAAACAGGCGGATATACACGCGTAAGTATGTACAATTTGAAAAGCAACAAATATTTTATTTGTCGTTACTCTACGCACTGTATGACAAGAAATAAGGACTGTATAAATGTATGTTTGTCGCAAGAAAATTTATAATTTATTTATTAACTCACGTAGAGTGTTAGGAATTCCGTCGCGAAAAAGTAGAAATTCTGGAAATTCATTCTCCGTATTTTATACATTCGCAAGACTGATATTTAACTAAAAGTCAACGAATGCACGAGTACTTAATTCAGAAAGAGAAACGCATTTCTCTCTCTCTCTCTCTCTCTCTCTCTCTCTCTCTCTTTCTCTCTTTAAAAGCGAATTGACGATAAGAGAGAAGTGTGCATCTTCGTATAAGAAAAATGGCACGTGTACAACGTGTACAATTCACATGTGATTAAATGAAAACCCGGGATCCGCTGTCTTCCACGTTGATAAATCGCATTTTCGGAATGAGAGCGGATTTCAAAAAGATGCTCCAAAACCGACCGCAGAGGATTTCGCGATCGATGCACGCGGAGGACAATAAATAATACAATAAAAGAGCAACATGATATCCGGAAAATTGATTTTTTTGAGTTGTCGAGACAAAATGATAAAGCCGGAAATAATACTCTTTTCCTCGTGCTTTCTTCCGCCTCTTTAGGTAACACTCTCCTAATACCTCAACTGCGTGCTTCACTTCCGTACAGAATTTTTCACCGACTTATTCTCTTCGCGACGTTTCATTAATAAGATAAAATGGAGCATCACGTAGATTTCTTAAATGTTCCTCGTACCTCCTTGTGCACTGCTAAATTCCTGCGTTGCGGAGACAGGCGATATCAAGATAGATAATTTCAACAAATGGATTTCGCACGACGTCACTTTAATGACATGCTTCCGTTAATAATTTCGTTGCGGAAACACGATTTTCGCTTCCTCGTATACGGCGGAGATGATAAACACATTTAATTTCGATCCCGGCGTAAACTAGATGTTTCTGACAGACGTGCCCGCTCTCTCTCTCTCTCTCTCTCTCTCTCTCTCTCTCTCATTCCGGAGGTACGAAATGCCTCGAATTGTTTCCACTGACGTAACGAGATTGCGTCAACCGTTGCGTATACCTCGATCGCGAGCGCCAAGTCGATGGGAGCGCACGTAGATGACGTGCCCGCCGACTTGGGCCGAAGTTACGTTGTAATCTTCTTACACCGCGGAGAAACGTCGGAACTTGGACGCGTCGGTCGCGTCAATAAACCATTAGCACGAACGTAAACTAAAAGCCATACCTTACGGAAACTGCACGTCGCGTCCCGTCGCGGCCGTTGAAAGCGCTTTTTCCCCAATCCTGAATTTCGCCTGTTCAGAGGAAAAATCTAACTGTGTCTTGAGTTCTGAAACTGCTTCGATTATTTAGTACAATCGGTGATCGTATTTTGTCACGAAATGCAAGCTATCCTTGCATCACATTATCCCTCAGATCATTAAAGATAAAATTCATTATCTGTTATTTTCTTAAAATGCCAAACTTGAGTTATTTTTAATCTTTTCTATTGGTCGCCACTGTTCTTCAAAAAAATGTACTAAATTATGACTCAAATTTAATTTACTATTCATTAAGTATGTTTATTTATGTTGAAATTATACTGAGAAAAAAAATAGCTTAAATTTAAATAAATATTTATTTGAATACTGTCAACTAAATTACTTACAATAATAATAAATAAATAAATATTTACTTAATAACAAGAAGTGATTAAATCAAATAAATATATATTTATATTTAATAAATATTTCGTACTATTCAAATAAATATTATATTGAAATTTAGGATATATATTTTTTCTTAGTATAATTACAGAAATAAATTGATTTAGATTTTGGAAGTTAAAAATAACAAAGTATTTAACTTGGGTTGCTATTGCTCTTTTGATCTAACAGTGGATAGATAATAGTGGATAAAATTAAATTTTTATATCTGTCCCTTAATTGTTATCGAAAGCGCGAAATCAATTGATCGAAACATAAACTTATAATCGATCAATCTCTTTTCAAACTCGGCGATATTAATTTTATATGAAATAAATTGATTTGGCTTATATATACTTAAATAGAATTAACGATTTAATATTATAATAGTTGCTTTGTCCTTAAAATATTTTATACTCTATACATACATTTCACAAATTTAAGTTCACCAAAGTACTTTACTTCAGTAAAGAGTATAAGTTAACGAGAATACTATATAGAATTTTACGAGATTACATCAAAAGCAACATTCTTAAAATGAGTTTAAATTGGCTTTACTATTCGTTCCTTTCATCCGACATCTTGAGTAGTTCAATAATTAAGTCGTAAATTACTCAATGTTCTCTATAGTCGATTCTAATAAAATTATTTCAGGAAATCCGGAAATTAATTGAAGAATCATTTGTGGCCGGAATGTTAATCCAGAATTTTTGTTATCTTTTCATAAATGTAAAATGATGAACATTTCCAGTTTTGAAAATGTAAAACAGTTGAAACAGTCGTCACTGTAAAAGAATTCATGATTCATGATAATCAAGAAGTATGAAAATTATATTTATTTTTTTATTTATTTCTCTAAATAGCATTATTTACTACATAAATTTTAAAAATAGCATAAAATATATTGGCATAAAATATATTTAAAAAAATGTATATTGAAAACTTTCAATATCACAAAACAAGCTATTGTAATAAAGCAAAATGACATGAGAATTTCAATTTTATTTCATTTTCGCATTTCTATATATGCATGCGTTCAACCGTAACTAACATCACAGGAGCGAAAGAAATAGAAATTTGCACGTCAATACGATGTGAAGACGCGTAGTTATTGCATAAAATCCTTATTAATTCTCGACAAATAAAACGAAATATATTTCCAGCTTAATTATAATTCAAATGTTATGTAAGTACGGTCTAATATCTTTTTCTTTAAGATCTTTACTATATTCACACTTTCATCATGAATTTATTTTTTGCTCTCAAATATAAATTTCAATTACTCGAAGCAAATGATGATAATATGTATTTTAGCGTAGAGAATTAATTTTACGGATTATTTATTAACATTTAATTATTATTTGATCGTTAAAAATACCTATTTATATTACATATATATTTCTATACATATTTCGTTGAAAATACCTATTTATATTCTATACATATTTCTATACATATTTGTAAGTATATATGTACATTCAACCATAAACGTCTATATATTCTACTGCCATTTCCAGAAAATGGTTAAAAGATTGTGATGGACTGGTGTCGCAAAATTGGTTATTTCAGTTGTTTGCCATAGAGAAAATTGAAAAAGTTACGCTCCGAGGCGGTGCAGCCATAAAATCGCACACGTTAAAACGGAAATCGTGTGTGTTCACGACAATTCCTTTTCGCGAGTGAACGAATGTTATTTGAGTTATTTCTTGCAAATACACATCTAATGCACTTATAATTAAAAAAAAACATGTGTGTGTGTGTGTGTGTGTGTGTGTGTGTGTGTGTGTGTGTGTGTGTGTGGGTGTGTGTGTGTGTGTGTGTGGGTGTGTGTGTGTGTGTGGGTGTGTGTGGGTGTATGTGTTTTTTTCATTTTCTAATATGTATGCACATTTCACATGATTTTCGCCCGACCTTTCGGATCGCGCGCACCGCTGGGAATGATTTCTACGGATTCGCGTAATTAGTAGATAATGCAGATAATGAATGATAATTAAATGGCATTTCGCGTTGCGTCACGGTTAAACGCGACGATCCTTGTGTGTTGCCTAGTTTCTGTGGAGAAACGATCATAAAACGGGACGAGAATTAATCGATACATTTCATTGTGGGTTTTCACGAGGGATTTAATGATTTTCTCTCTATTTCTGCTTTTGCGTATTATTACTGCAATTCGATCCCTCGAAGCGAAAACGTGATAATTTACGTATAGTAAATTTGTATCACAATTCGTAAATTCTGTATAATCGCGATATATCCTCAATTGTAACAATTTTGCAATTGTAAATTTAAACTGACATGACTTAGAAACGTCTGATATAATCCGTCGGCTCGGTACCGTACGTACTATTGAATATGATAATTTAATACTGATAGTAATAAGATAATGGTTCTGAATGAACCGGTTTTATGAGAAACATGTATTTTACATAATATGGAAATGCTGAGATATGATTAAATTAATATTCTATGAAATTTTCGTGTCATTTTTTGCTAAAGAATTGAACTTGTTAATATTCTTATTCAAATGGGTTAAATTGTTACCTTGATAGAAATATATAATGATATTTCCTTTTATAAAAAAAGAATTACTTCAAATTTGTAATACGAAGAATGGAAAAATAATTGGACGTAAATATAAAGAAATTAAATGATATAATGAGAGAAAATGTGATTTAAGAAATCTTTAGAATAGCAATTTTGTCTGCTAATAACTGGAGATTGGAACGTTTAAAGATAATTGTATTAACGATGTATTGAAAAGATTGATAATTTCACGTTATTAAGAAATATAAAATGTATTTGTACTCTGGAAATAATATCAGAAAAAT
>NW_017259337.1:34381-36045 GCF_001594045.1 Atta colombica | reverse complement strand
GATTCAACAAATCTACAGCTAAGGCGTTCGTTCCTAGGAGGAATGGAGAATTTTCCTAGGAGGATATGACACAAATATAATAATAATAATAATAATAATAATAATAATAATAATAATAATAATAATAATTTCGATTATTTTTAAAATAATCTTCTGATTAATCTTATTTTATTAATAATTTGTTATACTTAATGATTGAATATAGGGCAACAGGAGTCAAGCACGCGGTAATTCTTATGCAAACGACGGTTAACAAAACAATTTTATTAATAATTATAAATCCGCTTATATGTTTCGACTCACTTTTAAGTCATCCTCAGAGACAATGTTACAAAAAATTTGTTTAACTAATTTATTTCAGTGAGCCACCTTCATCTATTAACAGAAATTATAATATAAAAACAAACTCTAATAACAATTTAAAATATATTAAAATGTATTAAAAGATAAATTTGTTGAGAAAGAGAAAGCAAAAACGATTTATTATAAAATAATAGAAAGTAGCTCATTAAAACAAAAATTCACATATCGCAAACACTTAAATTCTATCGGTTTAGTCCAAAACCAGTTTTTGACATTCAGCGAATCAATATCAATTATGTTGAAATTAATGAATACTGAACTTTTAATACACCTAAAACGTTAATCGCAAAGAAAAAGAAAAACGGAGGAAAGAAAACTCTGATATTAATTATATAGTCCAGATGGACATTAAAATCACAACTGAATCTTTAATAATTTAATCTTATTATATTAATGTACTGATTAAAATTCGTTTTTATATTATAGTTTTACATTATAGTTTTCGTTAATAAATGAAGGTGTTCCTATTACCCTGTTACATCCAACCATTTTGTATCATTAAGGAGTTTTTAGGAATTAATTTATATTTGTTACACTTAAACTCGACAATTATATTTTTATAAAAAGCATTTCCGATAATTTATTAATGACTAATTAATTTTTTTGCTCCTATTTATTACTATTTAAAGGAATTATATTGAGTACCTTCACAAAAATCGAACATCGCGATTACAATTCGTTTTTAATAATTTCGTATGTTGTTCTTTCTGCAGTAACGCGCACGGCGCACGCTATGTGTATTCATAACGTAACTCATAGCAATATATAACCAAACGGTTAAAAGCGCGTGAACCTGTATTACGTTTGTCCAAAATTCGGGTGTATGCACAAAGGTAACAGCAATGTGCACGGACGAAATCGCGTCACGGGCGTCGGCGTCATCTCGCTTGCCACTCTCGTTTGGCGTGGCGTTGCTTGCTTTTCCGTTCACGAGCGAGCGCGGTGGAAATAATTGCTTTCGCCGTATTGTGCAACGCGATCGTTTCTTGTATCGAATGCTTTCTTTGAACGTACCTAGGTAGGAAAGGGCGCAGTGCTTTGTGGGCTACGTAGAGAACGAACGTTGAACGTTATACGAGGTGTGTATCTTAATGCACACAACGTGGTCCCACCGGGGACACCCAGCATTTTCTCATTTCGCTTCGCGCTGAGACTGTTATACGCTGCGGAAATTCCACTTTCCTCTCCGTGAAAATTTCCTTCGGATGTTTAATTATTTTTCGACCTAAAATATTCCTAGGACTCCGGCGCGTATATTACCACCCACTTTGCTTAAGAGAGTTTCCTCTTTATGTAGTTTG
>NW_017259337.1:24575-34281 GCF_001594045.1 Atta colombica | reverse complement strand
TATATATATATATGTATCAGAAAGAGCTAGAAATGAGATCGAGAGATGATTTTTAATTCAACATATACAAATAAGTGATGATAAATACTGATACGATGTTACTTTTTTTACCCTGGCAATATTAATAATTCATATCTACTTGAAATAGAAGATAAAGTGTCATTCGAGAGACGTGATACAAATACTACGATGTTGTTAAAAAATCGACCCTATAAAAATAAAATGGGGTTACACAACGTATACGTGCGTGCGTGCTATATATCAGTGAAAAATAAAGTAAGTCTATAAAGAAAAAAATAAAAGTATTAATATTTCGATAGCACTCTTTTCTTATTTTGATGTCTTCGTTAATATCTTATCATTCGGAGATTCGTTCTTCGAATGTAGCGTCGAGTTCCATCATTTCTTCAAATATAATATGGTTCGCGTTTAGATTTGAAGAACTCGTATATAGATGTAGATCGATGGCTGAGTTAGCCGCGGAATTTCCGCTAGTTTAATTTAACTTTTCTTCGGTGGGCTAAGCGCGCTAACGAACGAATTAAGCTCCAATTTGCATGCGGGCTTGCGCTCATACTAGTGATCCGCGACGACGACGATGAGGATGTGCCTCCGATCGGATTGCCATTCTTCCGCAAAATGTAATTGCCAATCATGATTGTCGCCTTTTACAACGCGTCCAAATACCGTGCAATCGGTGCGAAACACGTCACTTAACGCCGTTTATATGCTCGATCGAACTACGCGACGCGATATCGCCCGTATTTGATACTATCAGTCTCTTGATTATTTTCTTTTATCAGGCCGTGCTTCGATTGCTGGAAAATCGATAAAGCGATCGCGGGCCCGTACGAAAGGGCCGCTCCTTTTTTTTTTTTTTTTTTTTGTAATAAATGAGTTATTTGGCATTCAGTTGAATAATGGCCTATCGATTGATGCAAGATTCAGTATCCGTATAACATACACGCGAACAAAAGCGGGACAAATTTATATTTAGTTTTCACCGCTACAATCGTGGGTTTTTGTGAATATGTTAATACTCTTTTTGAATGGAGAAGTAAACATTGCACACATCCTGCGACGTAAAGTAAAAAAATATTAATATAACATTTAATTGACTTTGATTACAATAATATGACATTTTTTTCCTCGCTCAAAATATCTTTACAACAGAAGTTTCTTTATATAAAAAAAAAATTCTCCATTGAACGCATCTATTATGGAAAATTTGGATTCTATTATGGAAAATATATTCTCTTACATTTTATTTATTGTCATATATCAAATATAGTTAAAAGAAAGAGAGATAGATATTATTCCGTTTTGTTCTCTAAATAACTTTGTTCACGCCGAACGGGGATTAAGTAAAAACTAAGTAAAATTTCAGAAGGTTGAAGACTACCCGGTATTTCCTACTTTTCTGCAACGCGCCTTGAAACTAAAATTGCCCGGTTCTTGCATTCAGAATGTCAATTGACGTGAAACACTAAAAGCATTCTTCTACGTCTTTACGTACGACAATGTCCATGAACATTTAATGTCATTACGAGTTTCGCTCGGAATACTCCTTTAACGAATTTATCCGTACCTGATCTCTTTCTTTTATTATGTTCCCTCTTGTTGTTTCACGGTACTCAAATTATGTGACGGAAAATTGGTAAGGCGCAAGATCTAAAAATATCCGAATCGTCATCCATGTTGATTGCTATTAATATGGAAACGTTGAAACGCAGAGTACCGTTCGCGATATAATTTCTATCTGGTCGATGATTATTACAACAAATTTTTATGCTTTCCGCAAAAAAATATAACGCAGTCGAATGCTGTTTTAACATCGAAGCATCTCGTGAATTTAATCTTGTATTATATTATGAACGAAGAATTTAATTAATTCGTTTGCAATCAACGGATAACAATTTGTACACTTTGCATCGGGGAAAAATGCATTTTTCTCATTCTACATTTTTTTCCGCGTTCCACGACGCTTTTAAACGAGCAAAAATTATTCGCGATATGATCGTCTCTTTCAAGGAGCTTTCGCGAGATACGCGAACTGAATTTCATCGTGGAAACATTTCGCATTTCGCGCATGATAATATTTTTCTTTGCAAAAATTAAGATTAATATTATGAAGGAAATGTATAAAGAACTATTTCAGATAATGTGTCTCTATTCCTCTTCGGCCGTTTCTCTTTCTCATGAAATGGGAAGCACTTTTTTCGCAAAAGTCTATTTACAGACAGGGCTGATCGGGAAAATGTTAAAAAAGTTGTTATCAAAAATACGTAAAATACATAAGGAACGTAGTTCCGTAGATTAATCGCGGTCTTCAGTTTCTGTCCATCGTTTCCGTATTTGCCCTTCAATGCATGTTCTAGGCGGGCGCGGTCTCGTGATCAAAGGCACTACTCAACGGTATATACGAATAATATTGGCATAAGCTGCAACAGAGCGGTAGCCACCAACCGCTAGTTCATCAATATTACATACTCGAGTTTGCGGGAATTATCGTGTTGAGTCTTCAGCTCTTTATCGGACTGTTGCATTGCAGACGCGATCGCCGGGAAGAATCGATAACGCTAACGTGCCGCGTTTCGGAGATAAAGGTAATTCTCTCTAAGAAGGTTGATTGTTATGCCACGCAGAAAAGTCGGCGGCGGTAATTGCGTATCATGAAAGTATCGTTGCATGTCTACCAGCGTAACGAAAATTCGATACCAAGGAACGCTTCTGTAGTGGCTTGCTATTCGCGAAAGCAACAGCTGATGCTGCGTAAACACGTACGTTTTTCTTACAACGGTGGCGAGCCACTTACAGAGCGAAATTATAGATAGTTTTAGCACGAGATGGTTGCGTAATATCTGATAGCTTATCTTGCGCCTATCATCGGTTTGAACGAAATATTAGAAAAATTGTTGAAAATAGATAACATTTTTTAAATTATTCTTTCTTTTTTCCGACAGAAATGTATTTAAGTAATTGTAGGCTTTAGGCTGTTAAAAAAGAAAATTAGATAATAGCTTCTAGATAATAACTTTGCATAATAAACGCTAACTTTCATCTTTCAGGTATGATTTGAAAAATAATGAAGTCAATTATTATTTTTCATTTATCATTAATTATTTTTTATTTATTTTATCTGTATCATTCATTAGTTATATGAAATTTTGAGTAAAAAAATTAATATTTCCCTGCAATAATAAATTGCGTAATTAATGCAAATGATAGCAATTCTGATTGCTTTAATGTTTCAATTAAAAGTGACAAGCATGCAATACGTATGACGCGTTCCAGTGACATCATCGTTAGGAGAAGTGAGATTGAGAGTCATAGTCAGAAAAGCTTTCAATAACCTTCGAAGCTTTGTTGACGGAGTCAACGCTCATACGTTCTCGCATTCGTTTGTATCGATAATTCTGCATCGATGTGACATTTCCATTGTAAACAATAGGTTCCATTGTAAACTCTTTCCCTATTGTAAAAAAAAGACATGTATGTAGCGCGGATTTTACATCTAAGCGTCAAAACAAGTTCGTTTTTCTCAATATTTTATTTTGTCCATCCGTCTTTGCAAAATTAGTTTAATTTCAAAAATTAATTTATCGTTAACTTTTATAATTATAAAATAATTATATAATTATAAAATAATTATAGAATTTAATCCAATTTTTAACGCTGCACCGCGTATATATTAAGAAATAAAAACCAAGTTAAGTAAATAAGTTTATTAATTTATATAAAATTGCATTAAAAAAATACAGGTATTATATTAAAGTTAGTTTTGGATTAAAACGTTTTTTGTTTTGCGATTAACTTTGTAAATTATTTTTATCATCGAAAAAAAAAAACGCAATGCACTTTCATATTTTAAATTCTCTATGCAATTATAAAAATACAAAGTTACTTTAATTATATATTTAACAATAATGCACAATTGGATATATGTTGTATTTTTTTTTCTTTCAACTGTGTGTCTTTCTAAAGAAAATCTACGCACATGGATGCATACTTAAAAATTTATCTCGAAGATTGTAATGGAAAACATTTATGTATAGAGGACAGAGATTCGCGTAGTTATCTAAATTTTAGTAAATTGAAATTTTACATTTAGTAGAATTTATGAGGTGCGTGATTTTAATCCCCCGCGATAATATTGAAAATATGAGCTTTACATTACTAAATAATGCGTAGCATAAAATGTGGGATATAAATGTGGACTTGTATGCACTTGGAGTGGACATAATCTCTCTTTTATCTTGTAATCCGGAGGGCGTCGCGATTCTGCGAAATTTGTTAACCGCGAAATCTATTAAAATGAGATCCGACGTTGTCGCTATTGAAATTTGTGAAGAATAAACATCGGTATTACGTTAATTTGAAATTAACATTAAACGGATTTTGCGAATGATGACGAGATATAATGCAGCGTGTAGCCTTTTATACCGTGTTTAATTACGACCGCATCATCCCGTTTTCGAATTTTCGCGTCGCTAATTACCGCGCGTAAATTAACGCGAAATTTATTTCGCCGTAATGAGTATATGGTGTGAAGAATCGGAGGCGTGTCTGTAAAACGAGCGTTTCGTCTTGCAAAGCTTGCTTGAAAAATTCACATTCTGTGCTTCGTAACTTTATCCTTCTCAACTAATAGATCTTTTTATAGTTTGAAGAATAATACAATTTTTCTCATATATAGTGTTGCAAACAGATATGATTGTCTGTTTCTTAAGATTGAAAAAAGGGATCAAGAATACAGTATCATGAATTTCTTTGTACATACTTTATTTCATATACAGCCACGAATATACAGTACTCTGTGTAGTTTTGACAAAAAAGAAATGGCGTATATTATCTATATTATCTTCTCGCGGATGATTAGAGGATCTCTTTCACCGTTAATGGACAGGTATAAAATTAATTTCGTCAGCGGAAAGTGGCATCTACTCCAGCAATAAAAGCGTTTACCGCCATTATAAGCAGGGCTGCCATTAAAATGGAGCAGAAGCTGTAATGAGGGGTTACGAGTGGGTTTTGGAAAAGCCGTAAATTTAATACTCTCGAATGCGCGCATTTGAATTAAGCCGTGCGTATCTCAGAGCATAGCTCTAAATACGATCCCTCATCGATGATTCGCGGTCTCAAACCACATTTTAGTACGAGAGCTCGGTATAAAATTCCGATGTATGCGCATAAGTTCAACCTCAAATGTCAGTCTATATTGAATCATTGGTTGAATGTACAGCTGCGTCGCAAATCTGATTTCATCAACTTTCGAAACAATGAGAAAGTCAATGAAATGAGATACTAAAAAAAAAGATATTTGAAATGATAAGTACAATCTATCATTCTGTGGAGAATCAATTTTAAAAAATATTAATTTTTTATGGGTGGGATATATGCAGATATTTTTAAAAATTAATTAATCAACGGCAAAAAATGCGTATAACCGCTGAGGATAATGATTTTCATAACATGTTCCGTGCCGCGATAATTTTGTGACTTGCCGCATTAACGGTGACTCGAGATATTTATGTTTATTATATTTATTAAATAATATATTTTATAATTGTTAAAAACAAAAATTATTATAAAGGAGAAGCTCTAAAATGTTGTATTATCCAATATTGTATTATCAAAATATTCATAATTATATTCATGTATATTATTAAAAATTATTTTATAATTATATTTCTTTTTTTATAACCAAAATATCAAACGGCCTGAACGGAAAGTTTCACACTGTTACATATAAAAGGAATAATAGTAACCCAATCTCTTGAGTTAAGTAAACATTTTGTTACTTTTAACTTTCATGTATGTGTCAAGATGTAAATCATTCTGTAGTTGGTTTCAACATAAATATATATATTAACGCTTAGTAAATTATAAATTAAATTTAAGTCATACTTCAATATATTTTCTTCAGTTAAATTCTATTTAATTCATTATTTTAAATTAACAATATATTAAAACACAGTGGCGATCTACATAAAAATGATTAAAAAGTAATTTAATTTGGATGTAATTTGACATATTATGAATTTAACAGTGCAATAGTGTAAGTCATCAGTGACCCATATGGCACAGAACGTAATAATATTGTAACGCAACGTAAGTACGTATAAATTATAAGTTATCGCGCGGTTTCGTATACAGCTTCTGTGCTCGTTCATTATTATTCTTAGCACGTACACGAAAAGCTCGAAAATCGATATTACGAACCGATAGTTGTGTGTGGCTCACTAAAGCTGCACGGCGGATGTTAATAAGCGTTAATCCTTGAAATAACACGCGCACTTTGCGACAACGCTCATAATGTTCCTTGTATGTCGGGGGTTGATCATTATATAGCTTCCTCCCGAGGATTCAGGATGAGTGCGTAGTGGCTGGCTGCATTTTTGCGGAAAATGGAGGCGCGCTCTCGATTGTTGGGTCCAAGAAAGCGGAGGTTAACGTGCAGTTACCTCGAACCGCGTGCATTGTCTGGAGAGCGAGTGCGATTGAAGTGCATTCATCGGCGATTGCATGCCTCGGGATGCACTTCGTTCTTTATCACCGCTGGTTTCGCTAGCTCGCTCCGGCGATTTGAAGGCTCTCGCATCACCATTGATTTATAAGTCTCTCGCGGTAATTGAAACGAAATTTGGTGCTTTAAAATTTAAATGCTTTACAGTGGCTGTATAGTTTAAGCCGAAGTATGCAATCTGTATTGAAATTAGATTACAATGCGCTGTAGTCATATTTTTTTAATGCAATTATATGTTTTTTTTTTTATATTAATTGATTGATCTGATTATTCTGTGCATCAAAATAATTAAAACACAATAAATTATCAGAAATTAATATTTTATTTCGATTATCGAAATTATATCAAATATTTTATATTTTTAGGCTATATGAATATATCTTAAACTATTGATTTTTTAATGATTTTACTCTAATTTTGTTATATCTAGAACAAAATAATATTATGTTATGTCAAAAAATATCATAGTTTTATTGGAAAAAATATCAATTACATTTCATAAAAAATATATGCTATAGAAAATTAATAAAAAATAATAAAATATTGCAGGTGCATTTCCAATCAAAGCTTTTATTTAAAATAATTTTATTCTTTTTATGCCTCTTGTTTCCGATATATATTTATAGATCTCAACTTTTTCGGATACATGCTATTTTCCTATTTTTTTTTAACGATAAATATATATTGTTTAAATATATTGTTACATAAAATATACCGTCCGATTGCCTGCTACAGCTTTCCGCTGCATAACAATGTAACCGCGTGATCTGCTTCCCTTCAAAATAACAACCACACAATGCAACAGATAGCATCTGTTAATGTGTCTCTAAATACCAACCTAATTATTACACTTTGTCGGGTAAAACACGTGGACGATCTCGTCTGGCATAACGTTCTTCAAATTCCTAATTAATTAACCAGTTTTTTTCTTTTCTTCTTTGTGGAAGAACAAGGGGTTGGTCGTTAACGAGCAATTTAAGGGCACTTAATGCAGATACGAATCTAATTAAAAAAATTTCAGGTACAGGCGACGACCGTTTCCGCAGTTAGTTTCCGGTGCAAACGCGAGAACGTGACTCTGTTTTTCCTTCCTGCCCCAAATTAGCTCGCCAGCGCTCTTCACTTTAATACCACCGACACTCTGACCTGGCGAGCATCGCTGACGTTTGTGGGTGGAACCGTCGTTTAACAGGTTATCACAAAGGGCTAATTAATACGATAGCGGAATAGAAATTAATTTTTCCGCGAAACGCTCGCTCTGCGCCACTTTCATTGATAACATCGTTCTTGATAACGACGGATTTTTAGCTGTTCCCTCTTTTTCTTCACTGAGACCGCTAGATTAGATTAGGAATTTCTAATTAACAGTCGCGATGGCACGCCCATGTAAGATCGGTTCTGTCTGATGTTGCATAGTACCGGCCTTGGCATAGATAACATCAGACGCAATTGCATCGAGCAACGTGCAAGCTTTTAAAATTCTTAACACTTTGCTGTCGGGATTCGCGTTAGTAAATCACATCAACGAAGCAAAACGTTGGGATAGTACTAACAGGTGGGTATTTAAATAAAAATACGTGTTGCTGAAAGTTATTCATTGCAAATATTGCCATCGATATAAAAAATTAAAATGATATCAGCATCTTAACTGAATGAAAACATGTCATATCGATTTAAATAGATTGTACTTGGTAACATTATATTATACGTGGAACACAGAAACTTTTAGAAGCGTTATTAAAATTCAAATACAATTTTGAAGTAAAATATAGAGAAATATATAATGGGCTATCTCGCGTCGCGAAAAATCTGTTTTTCATATCACTGCGCGAGTATAGGAAGCAATTACAATTATGAGGAAAATTAAAAAAAAAATAATAACTTTTAAAGAGTATGAACTTTACTAATTCTTTCCATGTCTCTTATTTCCGATATATATAATATATGTATATTTACAGATCTCAACTTTTTCGGATACATGCTATTTTCCTATTTTTTTTAACGATAAATATATTGTTTACATAAAATATGTATGTATCTAAGTGAGAAGATAAACGCGGGAGGTGTATTTAGATATTTGCATCTAGATATAACGACAACAATGTAGTTATGCACGAATTCTCGAAAAAGTTAAAAAAATTAAAGTTATTTTTTATCATTTTATACATTATTATTAGATAGTATTGAGGGAAAAGATTTTATTACGAATTTAAATAATTAGAAAATAGCTTTCTTCTAGCGTAATAGTTATTTACATTTATTTATATGGGAATAATGTACAAGTTATAGTATTGAAAATTTATAGTTTATATAATTTCAAAGTATGACCGAAATATAAACTCTTTTCGACACGTTTTGCTCGCGTGTCGATTATTGCATCGCAATTTCAGTTTTACTGCGAACGCCCGTAGAAGTGCATTGATTGCTGTCTCCAAACGAAATTTGTGATATTTCAACTGGTAAAACGATCCATTGCGTCATCCGGCAGGCGTATTCGTGTGAAGTTTATACTTTTTTGAATATCCCTCAATGCACCCTTAATTGTAGTCGCTTCCTACACTCGCAGTGATATCAAAACGCCGAAATATAAAAAAAAAGATTGCAATTTTTCGTGACGCGAGATAGCCTATTTTAATCTATCCACTGCAGAGCTTATATTCTCTTTTTTTTTTTTTTTTTACAAAAAGCTAATAATTCTACGATGTGACACATGGATGACAGATCTTCAATAAAAGCGATTCGAAAATATTAAAATTATTAATGCTTTAACCCTTTGGGGAGCTGACGCTTCAAAATCTATAATACAATTACTGACATTTATGGAAATTCATTTAACATATCGCTCATTTACTATGGACAACAACACAAACTCAATTTCTGAAACGCAATTTTAACTTATTATTGCAGAGGAATAAAAGTATATTTTTTTAAATTATATTTTTTCTTTTTTTCTATATATTTCTTTTCTGCAAGCAATTAAAAAAATGATAATAATTTTTTAGTTATGTTGTAGCAAATGAACAATACGCTGATTAAAAGAACAATTAATTTCAAGAAATCAAAATGACATAATTCGTATAAAAAAGAATGAATATTATTTTAATAATAATAATTTAAATTCACAGATGTAATATAAAGAATATAATTGAGTGGATTCAATAAACTCGTCAGCTGCAAAAG
>NW_017259337.1:14578-24534 GCF_001594045.1 Atta colombica | reverse complement strand
GTGTGTGTGTGTGTGTGTGTGTGTGTGTGTGTGTGTGTGTGTGTGTGTGTGTGTGTGTGTGTGTGTGTGTGTGTAAAAGTGAGTTCACTAGACCTACTTCACTCTGAAAGGTTAATAAAATTGCACCGAATAAATTAAATCTTCATTTAACCGACTTGTGATTTTAACAAAACTATTATAACTACTCTAAGAAGGTGCTATATAATTACATTAATAAAGATTGAGATAATATTGTTTTTTAATTATCTTCTTCAAGATCGGATTTAAAGATTTGATATGAGGAAAAAGGGTAAGGTCATTGCCTCGAGCTCGTAAGAAAAATCTTCCATAAAATCAAGATATGTGTTTTACGTCGAGATCACACAATATAATAGGTATTAATGATATATATTATATGGGGTGGGGGGAAGGGGGAGACGAGCGGTATTTTAAAGATAAACTTGATAAAAAAACAAACTTCAACAAAATCTATAAGTGAAACGAAATGTTGGCATTATCCAACCGCCGCGGATAAAAATAAGATAAATAATTTACTTAATGATAATGCATATATGTTCAATATTTTGATAATAAATGAAATCTCATTGAACGTGGCTTTTACATATGAATCGGCGTTAATTAACACATTAAAAAAATTTCCGAAATTGCCTGGTGCATGTGTAACTAATAAATTCCCGTTTTCCCTTAATATTCCGCTGCCTTACAAAATTTATACGCGAAATGGAAATAAAAGCTGGGCGCAACGGTTATACATGCGCATGGAATACGCATACGGCGCGATGCGGTATCTAATATTTTTTCGCTGACGCAGAGGAGGATTTCGGGATCTGTGATTTCGCATGAGTTTTCGGTTATCTATATCGTGCGATATTACTCGTAATAACCGTGGAAAAATCGAGGAGAATGTGCCACATCGAGCCGATCGCGCAAAAGGGCGTGATGAGAAAGCCGCCTGGCAAAATATGATAGCAGCTTTAAACCATATGAGATTTTTTTCTCATGTTACGCCTGAGAAAAACGCAACGGTTCTAGCGAAGTTGCGCGACATGGGTCTCTATATAGTAAGTGCACGTATCTTCTGTACAGTCGATAACACAATATATCTTCCCTTACACGATGGAATCTTCTTGCGAGGAAAAAAGAGTGCTGCCGGTTTCTTTGAGTTAATATCTTCGGATGAGAAATATGCCTCTCGATAAAGAAATGCTCGGTTTTCTTTTCCGCTAACGTACACAGAATTTCTTTCTTTTAATTTTTTTCAGACATTTGTACGAGTCTTTCCGTTTTTTTTTTCGATTTTCTAGAAAAATAAATGAATAGAGTTATGGGTAAAATATTTACTAGAGCGTAAAATATACAAAAACGAAAATACATATATTTCCACTCGAGAGAATATTATTTTATCGCTGGAGATAGAAAAAAATGAGTGATAACCAATAAAATTAAATAGATATCACATTTTGGTGACGCTTCAAAACAGTTTTCTGAAAAAATGTGCCAAATAGAGAGTTACATATCTCCTCGCGTGGATAAGTTCAATGGATGTGTGACGCATACGCTGCGCAAGCAACGAGAATACAATACAAAAGCGATTCGCCAGCAATCGATACCTCCTGTGTTATCTTTGCTGTTTGGTCATCTTTGTTTTTATGAGTGTCCTGTAGCTATAAACGTTACACTTTACAGATACGCGCTTCATACACAGCAATTTAGTAAGAAAGGAACGCGCGAGCCACGCAAGCAGTTTGCACTCGACGGTTTAACTTTCGAGTTTCAGGTTACTCGAATAGCGAAACCCGAGCATGAATAGTATGTATGTGTATATGTGTGCGCGTGTATAAATGTGCGGGAATTTCCACGCATACTTTCAAGGTATCCGGCCATCTGGACCCAGTTTCCACCTGAGTCCTCGGCTGCGTGCATAACTTACAAGTCACGCACCTTTATATGATTTGAAGACTCAGAGTTATGATCTAGACTCGTGAAAAATCTTTCCACGAAACTTTCCAGAAAGTTGAGAACGCGAAATATCGAGATTTATCATATAGCTACCGATATCGCTAAAAATTGCACTCTTATAAAAATATAATTATATTTTGGCTTCCGAGTTAATTTATTTTTATGTATTCTTTGATCGATTTTTCATTACGAAAACATCAAAATGTTATTATTCATTGAAAATTATTAATAAAGAATTATTAATTAAGAAATTATAAATTTTTTATTTAAATTTCAAAATTCAAAATTTATTAATTGGCTAAATTCAAAGCGCGCACAAAAAAATATTATGGTTTCATTATTGTCTTGGATAATTTTAGATTATTAAGTATTTTATTAAGTATTTTAAGCTTATCTTTATAACCGCGAAGAAAATGTTATTTTCAGTACAATAAATGTAATGCTTTTCAAATGGAGTAATTTAACTAGTGCAAGAGCATTACCTTATTTCAACTAGAATAATATTAATCATTTAAATTATCGTTTAAAGGAAGAAATAACTCGCATGTAATAAAATTACTATTAGCAATTGTTAAATTTATAATGTCAAATTATATTCAATTTGAATTATTTGTAATCATTTCTATAGGTCACTATTATTATTTAAATATGTTGTTGATTTGTTTAACTAAACAATCGAGTTAAATAATTTCATTTAAGAAATGAATTAAATTTGACTCTTTAATTTATTATTTACTTATATTTATTATTTACTATAATATATATGACTGAAATTTAAATTTTAGTATACATTTATTAAATTAAAATTTTCTGCATTTCAATTTTCCTTCAACATCGGCACGAATTTTCCGGACAACCCAATACTTAAATATAAACGCAGCGAACGTTTTTTAAAACATATGAAGGGAGTGCAAAAATGACAATATAATTTCTTACATATTTTAATTCGTTACTATAATGATGATTTTGATTTACGGTCTACTTGATGCTACAAATATAAAGCTTCTATTTTATTGATGTTTTAAAACTAATTCATGATTAATCTTTAATCAAATCGTACTTAGAAGTGGCAAACTTAGAAGTGGCAAACTTAGAAGTGGCAACAAGAATATTTTTAATTATTACAGTAAAATATACTTTCATGTGAAAGAAGTTTCAATAAATTGAAGTTAATAATAAATTATTTAAGATTATCACAAAGGAAAATGATCAAATTCTTTTCATTGAAAATGAAAAGTATGTATATAAGAATGTAATATAAATAATTTCGTAACTATTGAAATTAATCGATTCGTAATTATCAAAGCGAAAAATATTATTGTGATTTTAATTACTATATTTCGTTTGTAACACATTGTAAATCTATATGTTTATAATGTATAACTCCTCTCCTATACACGTGATTGTATTAAATCAACATTAATATATTACTATTATAATAATTAATATTATATTTTACATATGCCATAAAGAAATATTTTTTAAGGAGCGCATTCTTTTTCTCGGCACCGAAATGTTTAGTTCCAACTCTGTAATAAACGTATATATCTTGAAACTAACTATAGAAATGGATTGATTTATGTTTTGACACACATAAAAGTTAAAAATAACAAATTACTATTTAATTAAAAGAATAATTGGGTTATACTTATTATTATTCCTTTAATATCTAACAGTGCAGATTGAGTTTAAGTAAAAGAAGAATCTTATATTCGCAAAATATAAAGCAAATTTTCTTTGTACTTAAATATTTCACTGTGAATTTATATTACATGTCTTATCCTTAAAACGCAATTATGAATAGAATTAGAACGCAGATTGATTCAAATTTTCTTGTCTTTATTATATCAATAAAGTATTTATCAATCAAGAAGTTATAAATTTTTGACACAAATTCAATTCAAAATTTATTAATTATTAGCTAAATTTAGTAACGCTAAAAAATAAAAAAGTATCATTATTATCTTGAATAATTCTACGCTATTCATTAGGTAAATTTGTTAAACTCATGTAACCGCAAAGAAGATAAATTTTTACTTTAATCGCCGACTAGAATTCAAATAAGCATTCCGTTTCAAGACGTTTTCTAAATCGAACCAGATTGATCGTTATCTGGGTGACGTTAATGAGTCCGCGAAACAAAGTGCAAAGTGTACAGTAACGATTAATAATCAAAATAACTCGACATGCTGGAGATAGAATATTTGCGTGTACATATTTATTCCGTTATATTAAATATTTCGTAGCCATGGTATAGAAAACTTGACTTGAGTTCTGTGTTTGTGTTTATTTTGATATACTGGCGTTATTATCAGGATTTAAGTCGGTAGGCAATGGCAAGAGTCTACTCCCCGTTCGTCATTACTTCACGAGATCGCGATGAATTTTGGGATAAAGCACGATGTTAGTAATAAGTAATGCTTATTAGTTTACAATATCAACAAATCCCTACAAAATTTATAACGCGAAACGATCCGTAAGCGGTGATGAAAAATATCAGAACTCTCCATCAAAACGGATTTACTCGTTTAAAATACGAATTTTGAATCATGCACTTTGTCACGATAAAATACGGAAAAAGGACAAATCGAAAAGAAAGTACGGAACAATCTCGACGATAGGAATTGTAAATCATTCTTTCCTGCTATATTTATAGGTGATATATATTCGCATCTTTAGCAACGCTCAGATATATGGAAATATATGGGAGTTTTGAATTATACGCCGATTTTGATTTCTCTATCATTTTCGGAAGAAAGAGCACATAATATACAGTCGAATTGAATAATTCAATACAAAGCAATTGCATGATCTATCGTTCGTTAATAGTTGAATCGAGAAACGGAATGATGTATTCAATAAAACATAATTAAATATTTAGAAAAATAAATAATAAATCGTTTAATGTGCGATCTTAACGTTTACATTTTTGCGATGTATAGCGCACTGTTGTTTACAAAAAGTTGCCACTCTATCATTTGCATGTCAACAGCGGAATCAGGAACAAGCGTGTTATCGCGTTACTATTTCTTAAGACACGATTACAACAAGGAGAAAACATGAACAGATCAATCGTTACACGCTAAAAATAAATCACGCTTATCTGTTAAATTTCTACATTCAACAATTCATGATGAGAATTAAGTGATTCGAAAAACATATCGAGGTGACGCAATTTAAGCCGATGGGCAGAATCACGTAACGCGAAACGCGATTATTCCCTGTGAAAAATCAACGGCGGCGATCAGTTCGCGCAATCGATTAATTTTTATTGTTACTTAATGGGATTGTACATCGTACTAAAATTTTTGCACGTATTATTCATTTATCATAAGCATCGAATCGATAAGCAAGCACAGAGATTATGAAATATTATTCTGTTGTGATATTTCCGGGTGATAGCCCGATTGTTTTCTTTATGCTTGGATAACATGTCTCGTGCTTTTCGAATTTTCCGCTGGTTCAATTGAAATTTGTCCATTACATCTCTCTGCGGATATAGAGCACGTGGAAACACGAATCGCTGCGCTGATTCGAATGTTTCAAGTAATGAGAAAAGTCGTGATGTATCGTTCGTTTAATTTATATTATTTCATTTATCACAAGTATAAAAGTGCCGTAAAAATTAAAGATTGCAACACAGATTTTTGCTGCATAATATATATATAAGGCATAAACAGAATCATCCAATCAAAGTATGAAATAAAGAACTTAATTCTCTTATAACTTAAGGTCATGATACATAGAAAAACATTGAAAACATATAAGATTTAAGCAGTAAGCGAATCGACTAATCACAGTAAACACTGTAAAACTATAACGTAAATAATAGCGAATTCAACACGTTTATTTCCTTGATTAAGTCTTAGGGCCACTATACATAAAATGATATAAGCTGCATAAGGCCACTGAACCAATAAGAATCCAACATAAAGACGCCATGTTGATTTACATAAGTTGGTCTATATGCCTTATGCTATGATTATGCAGCTTATGTAATTTTGTGTGTGATGGCCCTTAGATCTCAAATTTTTTATGTGCCAGGGATTTTATGCTTTATGCATCGTTATGCAAGTTTATACTGCGGTCTTTAGAATTTATCTTCTAATTTTTATAGCCTATCTATTTTTTATTGATTTGAATGTATATATGTCATTTGGAATTTTATCGAAATTCGATAAAATGTGAAATCCGCATATCAATCTCATCGCGTATGTAACGTCGCGGAGTGCTCCTCATCCTTACACAAATTCAGAATATTTTAATGGCGTCACAGATTTCATGGGAATAATCTTTTCATCTGTCACAATCAATTCTCAGTTGCGCTCCAACTAAAATGTGATACGTCTGTATTTCAAGATATGAAGCTTTATTCCGAGTGTTTCATTCGATATGCTTTTTGATGCGATATTTACATAACGCATCTGTGAACCTTGTTTCGTTGATATGTCGTTTCTAACTTGCCCTTTGAGATAATTTATAACATAATTAATATTATCATGTTTAATTGCGAAATTATGCATACATATTGAAATTTGCAATATGATATCATAATTTAATCAAATATTCGAGAAACCATAAGTATTCGATGTGGCTAAATTTTAATAGAAAATTGTCTGTGAAAAATCAACGAAATGTGCTATGATAAAATTTTGTTATAAACGTTGGAAAATAAACTCATAAGTTATTTTCTTTTTTTTTTTATAAATTGTGAATATCATGCATAATTTTGATACTTTAGATACAATCACATAACAATTTTGCATATTGTAAATTACGAACTACATCATTTCCAGTTTCATAATTCAACATAGTATAATGCGACATTGTGTGCGTAAAACATCTCTATTGAAAATATTTATTCCCATTTTCCAGTACCATAGTTTCAGTTATTCTGTTCAGTTATACTGAATGATTCTCATTTACGTTTATTATTGCAAATTCATATTGCTATGTGGTAGTAAATTGAATATAATGCTCTACTTACGCCTTCAACATTTCGCAGATTGCTACATCGATATATCATTTCTCACTTTTTATTCGTTTTGTATCAGTTCTAACGATATCGAGAGTATCATGCACTTGCATTATTTAACGGTCTGGAAATATTCCTGCGTTCAAAACAAAAGCGTGTCATATAATGTATGAGAGAACCAATAACACTCCTAATCGATATTATGTTGAGAAAATATGAAAATTTGCCCATTTTTGTGTTATGAAAAAGCGCGTGCGTATGTTATGAATTACTTCATCTCGAAGATGAATTACGTCATCTTCGAGGGGAAAGGCGGACAAAATGTCATTCCTCGACTTTGTCTCGTTATGTCGGCCAATTTCTCGGCGTGAAATTCCGGCGGAAATCGTTGTCGCAAGAAGGGAAAAAAGCGCAGCAGCACTGCGGGATGCGAAAAACAACGCGTTTCCTTTTTTTTTTTTTAGCGGTACGAACGATTTACGGATTAGTAGGAAGAAATCTTGCGGTCGCGTTAACTCCGTTATCGCGTGGTCCTCTCTACACCCTAATTTACATCCGCACGAAAGCTCTCCAGTTGGCGTCTCGAATGCTTCCTGCTTCATTTTTCGTGCTTGCGCGGGATATAATGGGCGGCACATTCGCTCGGTGGTGCGCACACATTTGCAGAATCGTGAATATTTATGAGGTATACGGTGGCGGAGAGGGTGGAAGGATGAAAAATCACTGGCAAATCTCCGACGGGCTTTGTGCTTCTCCGCGAAGTCGAGAATTCATCGGGAATGCGTCGTACGATTGTTGAAGACGTACGTTTGCCGAGTAGAGACGGGCATTTGCGACCATGTATCTCACCTTCAAGTGTACTCTACGAAGTATGAAATCGATAGGAAAGATCTCGAGATAGACTGCAACGGAGGTCTTATACGAAAGAAAAAATTCAAATGTCTCGATTTCAGAAAAAAAATTGGTGTAACAAGACTTTCTTTATTCATATAATTTCAACGAATATGTGGTTGGTTTTTTTAATGAGAAAAGCCTCAAAAGTGGAAGTGTCGTAATTACCATTTAGTAATTTTTAATAATTTATCATCTTTTCATGTTTTTTTTACATTACGTATAATTTTTAAAATATTTTTTTTTTAATTCGATCAATATTGAAATGGTTTTAAAATTAACGAAATAATTGGTTAGATTATTGAAAATATTAAATCGACAGAATATTTTAATATTATATTAACATGATTATTTTATATTAATGAAATTAATAAATATGTTGTTAATTGCATTTTATATTTGAGTGATTTCAATATTTCTTCTTGAATTAAAAGGTCTTTCTTAGCATACGAATAAAATATCAATAATCGGAAGATTTGTTCATACGTTCGTTTAGACATCCATAAATATTATCATTTTTCTAATCACATTGTCACTTGTTGCGTGAAATTAATATTGATGTTGTTTATGTACATCAAAGAAAGTCAATATAAAAATATATTTTTTATGGCAGAAAATTGGTACTTTGATATAAGAAACTTCCATTCTACTAGCTTCAAACTTCCATTGATGTATTCATTATTTTCCTCTCAGAGTATCGATCCTATATGAGATTGTAAACCAAAATTTGCGACCCGCGTCCGTAAATAATTTCACGTAAATATGTTAATATCATTAGCATTATTAACCAAATTTGTAGAATATATTTACATACAAGATACCGCATAGGATTCATCTTAATTTTAGTTGCGTAATAAAAGTTACATAAAAGTTAATGTCAAATGCAACGCGGAGTTATGATTCAAAAATGATTTAAAGTAAGTAAAAGTTTAGTATAATATTTCTGTACATATTCGACGTACGTATGAGTTATACTCGATTTTTAGTGCCGATAAGTTCGCGGAGAGGATATAAAAACTCCTGGTATATAGGAACGAAGCGTAACATAGATTGCCGGAGGTACGACGAGAATCTCTAAATCATGTATAAAATTTCCATGCAAGTTCCTTTTTCCAAAATACAAACGTACGTGACATAAGAAACGCGAAATCAGGATTAGAGAGGAAGGATTTGTAACAGAGGAGAAGTCGCGTTATTTCTGCGTGCAATGTACAAAACTGGAAGGGATAAACCGTTTCAGATAACAGTAACGATGCTGGACTGTACAATTCTCAACGTTATAAATTAAACGACAACGATATCGGTTTGCGGGAATCCCGATAATAATTAAAATACACACTCGCGTAAAAAAGTCAGCGTAAAGCAAAGTTCATCCGCGTTGGTTCGTATTAAACGCAAACAGACCGGCAATTTGAAATATAAACATTTGTCCCCCTCTCCCCGTGCGTTCTATATTCTAAATATAATGGACCACCGTTTGTCGACCGCGCAATAACTGCTATATCGCTATCTCGTCCCGCACGATGCAATCGTCGTAAATGTTCTGATAGTAACAGTGTCTCGTCGTCGTGCGCGAGCACGGACGGATCGGATGCGCACGTATATCCCTGTTAACAGTTACAGAATTTCGTAGGGAACGCGGTAGCATTCCGCCACACAAAAGCCGGAAAGAGCGAGAGAATAAACTCGTCGGAATCTTCGGAGCGTGGCGATATTTCAACCAGCAGAGAAATTCCGGTTACGAACATCGAAATTGCGATATCGGGCACAGCATGCTGTAACGAACTAATTGAAGGGCTGGCATATCCTCGAACTTCGACGATGCATTTGTTTATTCGCTCGTCTGTGCCAGCTCCGTCCTTTGTGTAATGCAGGGAAACGTCCGATCTTAATTGCCCGGCATTTTCCTGGGTATCCACGTTTATTACTGTATGTTCCATCGGGGCTGGTTTATTAATCGTATCGGATTGTTAGTTTGCGATCAGCTCGAGCGTTTCGTATCTAGAAAGATGTATCGTCCTTTAAACGTAGCAATTATGGCTTTGGGAAAGGATAACGTATATCACGGGAATTGATTAAAAAGACGAGATGCTTTGAATTATCGAGATAAAATTGTATAAATATTGGATGA
>NW_017259337.1:9895-14478 GCF_001594045.1 Atta colombica | reverse complement strand
TATATATATTTATATTGTCTTAATTTACGAGCGTTGCACGAATTATTGGTTTAATTAAAATTTTCCAATTCATAGCTTTTAAAACTTTTGAAATCTCTCTTAATCGATGATTTTATTTGTGCTGTAAGTGCTTTAAAAAAATTACAAGTAATTGTTGAACGTAAAAAGCAGATAACATATGTAACTTATTGTGTATATAGTTCAAGTATAAATTGATTTTATATTGTCACCAAAAATGTATTCAATATGGTAATTAATCTTTTTCAAATTTATTGCTAACAAAAAAGAGATTTTGGCATGTTTTATTATAAGATTGCAATAATTGTTTCACATACCGTTTAAAACTGATTACACGATAACAATGGACAACTGTGATATTAATAAATTACATCAGCTCGTTCTACTGTTGAATATTTGCCGTATGCTGTGATAATTCAAGCTTTTGAAATATCCCAATTAAAATGGACAGTAACGAAATAATAATACTGCATTGCAAATGTTATTTAAGCTGATTTACGTGCGACGAGTTTCATTTATCGAGGTAATTAAGTCGCTCGGCATATTAGTCGGCCTCCCGGATTATCTGATTGCAGAATTTTCAGAAAGAAGGATAATCGAAAAAAGCCCGATCCATCCGTTTCTATCGAGGAGAGTTCCATAACTCACACTGCTTCCACTCCCATTTCCCCTCTTTTCTCCTCTTTTCAAACTTTTAATCACTCCGCTTAACAACGTTAAAATCAACATCTTTTTAAAGTCTGCTTTTACGAAACTTCGAATTCTTAATTCCAGGCGGATTGCAATTTGATGAAAATATTTTCACGACTTGATTTTTATTTAATGTATACCTTTATAGGAAAATCTGTACGGATTATATTGTAGAAATTAAATTAATTAAATTTTTTAATTATCGAAAATAAAAATTTCTAACTCAAATAAGTATTGCAAAATTTAAATATTAAATAAAAATTTAGTTTTATATGACGATACATATTTTATCTTAATAAAAATTTAATTTGAAATACGATTATTAAAATTTTAATAAAAACATATATATTTAGAAATATCACGAGCGAATGAGAGAAGCTAAAAATTTAAAACGTTCACGCATTCCACATCATTTCAAATATCGAACTTTATTATCGCTGTACTTGCTTTTGAGATACCTTTTGAGATGTCTTGTAGAAAACGGGATAAATGTTCTACAGAAGCGATAATAAAACCTTCACGAATCGTGCCACGATATGAGACCTCGAAGAAAATGTTATTTGTCCTGGCTGGATTTTCTCTTCAGACGAAGTACCAATTTTCGGACAATCGTGGTATTGTTCAGGGATCATCGTGGAATCCACCATTTGAACTTCAAAGGAGAAATTGAAGGAAGATCGTTGTGTTCTATTTCCTTTTACACAAGTAAAATCAGAATACGTAGTTACCTAATACTCGTACGTGAGCTCATATTGTTCGCGTTTTACTTGTGTATTTTATACAACTTGCGGAAGCCGTTTAATTGAAGGATTTAGGTGCTTTTTCCTGGAGTTTTAAGGGGCTTCTCCATGTTGTTTATCATATTTTTTTTTTCGCGGCCGAATAAAGAGAGAGAGAGAGAGAGAGAGAGAGAGAGAGAGAGAGAATGAGAAGAAGAGAGAAAAAGAGAGCTATGCCGAGATCCTCTGCCGCGTGCAAAAATATTCAATACCCTCTTGTCAGACAGTTAGTGAAATATTGCGCTCGCGCGGTATTTCGCTATGCATTTCGCGAGACCAACTTACCACGGACCTGCTACGGTGGTTTTCATGGGATATTTGATCGCTAGGGCGATTGTGTTCGTGAGCCCGTTAGACGATGAAAAGACATCCACGTCGTGAAAGTATTAATTACGTGGGACGAGCCTCGCCGACGGCAGTTTTGATAATTAATTAAACGCGAATTATTTGTCGGCAGCTGCCTGATTCATTCGTCGCACAGCTACGTTACATTTTAAAATTCCACAATGACATTCCGAAAACTTCTACGTTTTTATCGAGTATCACGACAATTAATATATATATATTACGCAAGATTCCTTCTAATTTTATTTATAAGAACGAGTATGAAATTGGAAATATAATATTGTAGAAATTGGAAATATAATTGGAATCGAGTTGCAATTTTTATAAGTGTTGTTATACAGTTTCCATTACTTTTGTCTTTATTATTGCAGTAATTTTGAACGTATATCACAATACAATATTTCTTGAATAAAAAATGTACCGCTAAATTGAAAGAAAAAAAAATTCTGAAACTTTGATTAAGTCACTTAAAGCGTGTAATTATTAAACATTCTCTTTATTTTTCTTTTTAATTTATTTTTTTTAGTACAATATCGAGAATTAAATGGAGAGAGAAGGTATATTAAGACGGACACATGTACAGGATGGATACTAACAATAAGTACTCTAAAAGATTTTAAGAGGAATTCCTTATATAAAGTTAAGACGAAAATTTTATATAAGCAATGGTTCAGTTTTAAATATACAACGTGTTAAACTTGAAGGAAAATTTCATTATTTCAAAAAATTTTAAAAATTACTCAAGTTAATTTTGATGAAACTTTAAACATACAAACTTTTATCGAAATTACCCAAATAATTCTTGAAATTTTTCCTTCAACTTTTGATATTCTGTATCTTTGAAACTTCGGGCATATAAGTAATATGAAATTTTCATCTTGAATTTGTGTGAGGAATTTCCTTAAAATCTGCTTTAAAATCTTTTAGAATACTTAGTATTCATTCTGTATACAGGGTGCGTTATCAAAATCCGGACAAATTTCAATCTAAATTTTCCGCTATATTGTGCCTTCGCCAGAGGTTGTTGTTGGTGTCCGAGAAAGCTTGATGCTTCTAGTAAACAGTCATTCTCAAAATGACCTGACAATGATATTGAAACCAAGTGCGGAATATAATCGAAGACCCGCAATCATCGAAGGCCTTCGCTGGGCGCTCAGGAACGGAAATTCGGTTCTTTACATACCGAAATTAACCGTTTATGACGTTGTGGCAAAATATACGACTTTAGAACAGTCCAATATGCTAGCGAGGAAGAGTCACTCGAAAGCACGCACCGCGAGGACCCCCACAGTCACATTGAAAGGATTCCAGCGCTGATTTCGGATGACCCAGAGCGCGTTCTGATGGATGTAATTAAGCCGTGGATGGAAACTGTGATATCCGGAAGGCCATATATTTTTCAGTAGGATGGTGCACCGGTTTAATCATTTGATTCAAAATTGGCTTTCAGACAACGTCGAGATATGTTTTGATCCAAGGAATTCTGGCCTCCCAGCAGCCCAGATTTAAATCCCTTGGACTACTATGGAGCGTAGTTGAAAGGGTCACAAACAAGTCTCGACATCCCAATGTGACGTCATTAAGAACCGCTATTGAGGCAGCGTTCGTCGGCATGGACAGCGCATTACAGCGTGCGAACGCTTCAGAGAATAGAGGCCGTTATTCAAGTTAATGGGGGATATATCGAATAATTGTGCTCTACAGAGATCCCCCAAGTGCCATGTAAAAGGATTTTTTGTAATATTTAATTTTTCATTAAAAACATTTTGTTTAAAGAAATTGTTCGATTTATCCGGATTTTGGTGACGCACCCTATAATATTGCGTAATTACAGAATTTTTAAGCATTATTTGATTTATTCAATCCAATTCTTTATTTCCTTCTACAGTGCTTAGAGGGTGCTATAAAATTTTCACTAATAATTGAAAAAAATAAAAAAATCTATTGACAGTTAAATATGCATTCAAGTTTCTATCTCTTCGCTTATATTTATTTTAATACAATTGAAAATTTAAGAGAAAAGGTCAATGAAAATAATTTCAATAATAGACTAAATATAGATATAAAGCCAACATTTCCAACGTATTATGCAATTTATCTACTTTTCAAGGTTATTACAATTGTATAAAATTGAATTACTTCGATCTCGAAGATACTAGATGAGAAAAATCGAAAGAATTATTTCATTTTTCAGCAAAAAAAAAAATCTTTTTCCATACCAGCTCTTTCTATCTCAAGATTCTCGTTAGTCGTTACATGTCCGCATGATGGTCCCCTTCCTCGCATGAAGATTCTTTTTTCCCTTGATCTTGGACCTTCGTTGGTTGCATATCTCGCATCTCTTTCTATCGCTTTATTATGACGTCCTATCTCTCTTCCTCGCCGTAGATTCTTTTTTATTCTTTGCTTCTTTGCAACCTCACCTATCATGTTCTCTGGGGTTTCCCTCTATCTCTCGAACTTTTCTATCTTGTCATCCCTTCGTATATTCCCCCTTGTGTGTCCGATCTCATTCAGCTTTCATTTCAGCTTTCGCATGTTGCTTGACTTCCACCCCACAATCCTTCTGTTCAAGTTTATCATTCTTATTAAATGCAATTCTGAAAAATAATTAAAATTACATTATAGAAATATTAACAATGCTGTTAATTACAACATTATCAAATTTAATGAATTATTATTATATATTCATTAACCGTAAAATGTGTTTCTCTATCTATTCGTATATTATTTAATTACAATTAGATACAA
>NW_017259337.1:5264-9795 GCF_001594045.1 Atta colombica | reverse complement strand
TACATGAATAATGTAAAGTAAGCTTTGAAATTTTACGTTATATCGCAGACGATGAAAACCCCTGCTTTTATAGTCTTGGACAATGTTGTGTTGGATAATTATTATGTAATATATGAAGAAATATGAATATATCGCGGGCGCGATTTGGATTAGACATGAATTATTTTCTCGAGGTAGGCGTACTAGATATCGCGCGAGGTGGCAGCTCTTTATCGGCAATGAGGTATCTGCATGCAAGGAGCAAAATGCGCCGCTCGTATTGTAATGAATAGGGTGACAGAGAGAAGGGTCGCGGCGGCGATTTTATATTTCGCAGTTTCCCCGAGAAAAATTCCCCCGAGTTGCGATGCCGATGAAGCGACGGCAACAGCAATTACGAGACGCCTGGCATTCCGTTACGGAAGAAATATTTACGCTACAAGAGTAACGCTGGAGCGCGGAAACGCGAATAAATAGTTAGCCAACAATGCCTGGCTCTCGTCCGACTGACAAGCCTACTCTATAAATCGAGCCGTTGAAATAATATTTGCCCGTTTGCGCGTATTATTTTCGTTCCGCAAGAGGGAGATTTTCTTTTAAGGATTTTCAGGAAATCTTCGTGAAAGGCATCTTATTTTCAATCGAGATCCCCAAATAGAAAATATTTTACGAAAATAATTATGTAAATTGACGTGTTTGTCGAATATTTTTTTATACCCCAACTTTTATACTTAGTTTCATGAAATACCTTTATATATATTATAGAAAGAACGGTTTTACTGAAGTATCTAAAAATGTAACTAGGTACATATTTGAAAATAATTTTGTTTAGATCATCAGAATAATTATGTAGGACGCTCAAATTGATTGTTATAGAATGTCAAAACTTTCTAGCATTGCTATCATGCTTGAGATTTCTACGTAATTATTTTGTTCAACAAAGTTATATCAGATTTGTATTTAGCTATATTTTTAGATATGTCAATAAAAATTATCAAAATAATTATATAGGTTTAAATTGGTTGCTAAAATATAAAAACTTTTTGTAGCATTGCTTGTAATTTCTATGTAATTATTTTGGTGGTCCAACAAAACAAAAATTTTCAGATCTGTATTTTTAGCTAAATTTTAAATATTTCAACAAAATTATTCTTTCCTTTCATAATATGTGTAGCAAAAATATTCTGATAGCTTGACATAATTTAAAAACAGAAATATGAAAAATGGAATATTAATAAGACATCTACGTTGTAAATTTGATGAAAAATTATTTTATCGTTATTTGTTGAGCATATTTTATTGTATAAAGTCAGATATAAAGACAAATAAGATTATATTCATATAAATTAAAGTTCATTCACCGCGTATAATCACTACATAAGAGGAAATTTCTTTTTTTGCGAGCAATCATAGCTCGGACATTGATAGGTCGATATACCTTCATATATCCGTCTGATAATAGAATTTTGCTCGTCCATTAATATCGTCTTAAAGCATCGTCCCGGAAATTGCTCTCCAAGAGCTGGGAGAAACAGCGTATCTCGGTTATATAAAGCTGCCGGACGCTGTAAATCCGTCGTGCGGTTGCTTAACTTCGTATATCGGCCGTATTTATTCTTAAAAACGAGATTACGTCGTACGGTAACAAGGTATAGCCCCGCGCGTAATGCGATACGATGAACGTGTCGTAGAGGGTGCAACAAAAGTACGGGGTAAAAACTTGAGATGTATGTGCTCGCACGTCTCGAGATAGAAAATGCAAGGATAGTAACGATTAATATATATATACATGTAAAGTATATATATATATATATATATATGTGTGTGTCCGTTGAATTGAGTATGTATGCTGAATTAAATTAGCCTTCATCTCTTTCTTTTTAATCTACCGTGTGCAGCCAAGGATTAAACGATATCATGAAAATAAATTCTGCAAGGAATGCTTAGTTTGTCTGGCTAAAAGCTATGGTGCAATGTATAAAAGTATCGAATTTTTTGAATAATCGAGATAACAAAATCTAAAAATTGGGATACAAGATGTCTAAAATAGTTCTCGCCAAAAATGTCTTTAAGACATTTTGGATTGCCTACTTTGTATTGCCTACGTAATGACGATAATGATGGTAACAAAAATGTGAAGCAAAAGTTAAATAAAGAAATGTATAACATTAAAATTTATATATTTGTAACTTATAAATATGTAGCAACATTAAATTTTATAATAAAAACGCCAATCTCAATTAGATGACAGATATTTTTCATTATAACTTTACCCACATATAATAATTTGAATAAATTACGAGAATTACACGTAATGTGAAATACGATCAAATACAAACTAAAGTCAAAAATTAAAAGCGTTAAATAATAATTATTATTTAAGTTATTATTATTAATATTATTGTAAAATTAATATGTATTGTATGCTAAAATAATTACACATATATGAGTTCGATATCCAATTACCTTAATAGAAGAACTAGTTTTCAGTGGACTGTCATTCGTGTACTGATCATTATGTAACAGCGATGAAAGTCAGTGTCATTGTAAACCGATATCTTCGGATATCTGATCGGACATGCCTGACTTCGTCATCTCTTTGAAACATGTTGTGTTATACTATCTTGATACCGTACACTTCCTCTCTTACAGAATATCTAAATAATTACATTCAGAAACATGAATTTCATATCATTTTAGGCAAATGTGATGATAAATTTAATTCTGTTAGTCTATTAAAAAAAAAAAATAAAAACTATACCATCATATTGTTTGGTTCAATGTAAATTAAAAAGCTGTGAAAAATAAAAATTAATTTTTCACGGAATAAGATCTTACATCATTAATAACGAAGTCAAATATAAAAAAAAATAAATAAAATATTAATAAGAAAATAAATTACATCTTGGGTTAAAAATAGACTTGAACAGACTAGTAGAATTAAGAAAATAAGAATATCATAACTAAGAATCATAAACATTACAAATAAGGGTATCAAAATAAGGATATCATAAGGAACATCATATATGGCATTAATCCAATTCTCAATTGTAATTTAATTTATTTTATTTAATTTCTCTATTTTTAGATCGAAAAATTTACATCGTCAACATTTTAAAGTTACGCAAAAAACAATTAACTGCATAAATCCGTTCTGTAAAAGTTTGGAAACTGGGATAGAGAAGTTCTATTATAATATAAAGTTCCCCTGAAGTCAGCTACATTCCACGGTAGTTCGTGTCTAAATGGTTATATTATGTTGTCGCTGCCGCATCCGCAAAATCGATCCGGCTATCATGTGGCACTAATGCTTTTAGCTCGCGGCATTTAGATTACGTTCACGAAGACTTAAATGATCTAAAATTACATAAACATAATGAAATATTACGCTGTATCCCAAGCCCGTGCAACTCATGGAAAAGTGTCAAATTTAACAAAATTCAGACTCTATATATATATATATATATATATATATATAATTTATTCACTGGTATCGCATAACACGGATTAGATCCGACGTTTATGATCATTATTTGCATTAGAAGCCATCGCAGTTTGCGATGGCGTTGTCGGGAGCGACATTAACACTGTCCTAAGATTTCCGATGACGAAACTCCGCCGAGAAGAGGAGATATATATCGATATCACTACGTCCTCCGTATAACAGCATCTCTCTTATCACGTGAACGTCGTGATAACGACGTGCCTGAGCGGTGGAACAATGGACGAGGGAGTCGCTCACCCGCGACGATCCGTATTTCAATACATAGCGTTCCACGAGGATGGCACGAAAGGCGCCGCGTATGCGGCATAAATCCTGGAAGAATTATCCGACGACGAGGCGAATTAAAGTTACCGTACGCCTCCGCGTGCTGAATTAATTCACCCGAAACGTTCATACATTTTAACACGCTATTGTGCCGGTACGTCGTGCGTAATGTAATATTCACAATAGATTGTAGCACGGTTTACATACTGGTTATAAATGTTGCAATTGCGCTGAACGATACACATCTGAATCCGAATATAAATGTTGCAATCGTGCCGATCGAGTTTCTCCCGTTTCTTTATTCGATCATAAATCTTTGGATTATTTTAAAGTCGATTTTCTTAAAATTCAATCAATTATATATCTTGACATATACTTATTAATACATGTACCTATTATTACATTCAATTGTATATCTTTAATTTATTAAGAATATATTATACATATTTTTTAATAAAATGACAAAATTATGAAAAAAAGTTACAAATTTTCCTATATTGTATTTGAAAGTAATACAAAGAGTTTGGCGGCAAACTTTTGGATCAAAAATTATTTTAACAAGAAATTGATGTTTTTTTTTTTTAATATTGGGTCGTCCGGAAAATTCGTGCCGATGTTGAAACACAGAAAATTTTAATTTAATAAATGTATAATAAAATTTAAATTTTAGTCGGTACGAACTTTCCGGACAACCCAATAATTAAGATAGAATGAGAAAGTTTTTATTTAAATTATAAAATTGTATTTTAAATATAACTATTGATCTTATGTAACTGTTTTATA
>NW_017259337.1:0-5160 GCF_001594045.1 Atta colombica | reverse complement strand
AATCCACATGTCTTATAAATTAAATATTATTTGTTTTAAATTTTTGTAATTAATTGGTAAATCATAACGTAACTTTGCATAAGTCATTTTGAATATTTAAAGTATAATACTTATATAGAAACATTCAGATTTTTATTATTTTTAAAATTAAGTTTATAAAAGAAATAATAACAATTAAAATAAATAAATTATAAAAATGTATTATTCAATACGAATAGAATATTATAAACACAAACTTTCATATGTATATAGATTGTTTAAAATATGAATATTAATATAAGAATATTAATATGTATCATGTACATCTATTACTTACAAAGCCTCTTATTTTAAAAAAGAAAAAGAGACATTTTATTTAAGTACAATTATATTACATTTCATTCGTAATCCGCTTGCATGCGAAACGTTGATTTTTTTTTTTTATATTAACGATATATTCAGAATTCATAGTAAAATTCGATGCAAGATAAGACGAACATGGAATTAATCCACATTCCGATATATATTTATTTCGCATACACTCTCTGTCTTTTCAATTTAACGCACGTCGATGTTCCTGAGCTTTCGTGTAAGTAATGATCAGATCAACTCGATAACTAGGAAGTCTGTCGATTTTCTTCATCGATACCGAGTTTTGCTCCTGATCGCTTAACATTTTCACTATCGACGTCTATAGTATCTACTTTTAAAGCGCAGGAGAGGCCCTTTAATCTAATGCTACTCCCGATATTATCATTTGTATTTTTGTCCTTGCGCAGGGAGAGCATTCTAACACCTCTCGAACCGATGCACTCGCAGTATTCTGCAAAATTTACGAGCAAGCCCTGCGACGGGTTTCCAGACCTTGCGCACGGTTTAATGAATTTCATATTATCATTACTACTTCGATTTTATTGCCGACATTAATGCATAAACATGTCTGTCTGACAGTAGGTGTGCCATGGTCGGGGCTCGCTTCGTTAGCCTGCTAAATGTTAAGCGCTCACTTCAGCTTGGAATAAGATGCGTAACATTTCTACATTAGACTCCTTTCACAGTCGATTCGCGTCAATGTAAATATTTGGATATACAAGTCTATCTAAACTGCTGTGGAAGTGATATCGGTAAATCAAATGATTACGTGACCGATCATGTGTAATGATTGACAACTTGTAATGTTCTGTGAATTTAATTTTTTATGAATCTTGTTAGAGAGAGAGAGAGAGAGAGAGAGAGAGAGAGAGAGAGAGAGAGAGAGAGCTGTTATATTTTCCTGTTATATAATCCTGTTATATTTTCTCTTTTATAAGAGATACTTTCTTTCTCTTTGAAATACTTTCCTAATTAATTTACAAATTTAAAAGATTTTATTAATCCTTTGCAAATATTATACTTCTCGTAAATGAACGACAATTAAGGATCATATTTTGTCTTCAATTTAATTTAACGAGTTTATGTAATAATTAATTTATATTACTTTAAGGAATTTGAAGAGATTCTAAAAATATAACTTCTCAAGGCGTTTATTAAAATTTTGTAAAAAAATTTCCTGAGAATTTCCAGATTTTTTTCAAGGTATTTTTGTTCAAAATATCAAATAAGATTAGAAAATACTTTAACGCAACTTTTCAACAAATTGATGTGCGAGCAATGCAAACAAATTACATATTGAAAAATTAATAGAAGACAAAAATTCTCCATAAAATTATATCTATCATTTTCGACAGTTGAAACTGGAAAAATTATAATAAGATAATAAAAAGTCTTCTACTATTACTCTAATTTTGTAACAAAATCTCGCGAGATACACAATATATGAATATACAGAATACATGAATATACAGATGTGTATATCACACTATTATTAATTAATTATCAATATTTTACATTATCAAGAAAAAATGACTAAAGAAAGAATGTTTTTAGGAAGAAACAGAATTTAAATTTAGAAGAGAAATTCCAAAGTTTCGAAATTCCAGTCTCAATAAAATTCACGATAATTCTTAATTTTCAAAATTCCCTGAAAATTCCAAGTTTTTCAGGTTTTTCCAAGAAGTAACCTATAACACTTTGAATTTGTGCTAGTTAGAATCATATACTGCTTCAATGTTTGGAGAATCATGCACCGAAAGAAAAAAATTGGCTAAATATGACAATTGAATATGACGGCATTTTTAATTGGTTGCAGCAGCCAATTTTTGATTACGTTAGCTTATCAAAATCCTATACTAACATTACAGATAAGCTAAAGCAACTAAAAATTGGCTGCTGCAACAAAAAAATCGGCTGCTGCAGACAATTAAATGCTAAATGCTAGGCCATATTTTACCATCTAATTTGTTGCAGCAGCCAATCTTTTTTTTCAGTATGTAGATTGCTGCAAAGCACTTCGCCTCAATGTCAAGATTGCAAGAAAATTTAAGTCCATATCAAACAAGGAATAAAATTTTGTTATCCATTTGTTTTGTTGTATCCTGAGATTAAATGACACGAGAGAAACTCAGGGCGCAGCGATAACGATGGTAACGATGACCGAAGTAGTGAAAAAGATTGGGTCGTCTCCTGCCGAAAGTGGGGTATGAAAATCAATTCGTGTGCGATTCTACAATCGCCCAGTTCCATTTATACGATGTCTGAATAAAGCTAACCGTTCTGCCCGTATGTACGTATGTTTGACGTATGCACAAGAAATCGTTCTTTCGTGACTCTTTATGCAAATACCGAGCGCAGGTCGTTTCAGCGCACGAGATCGGCCATTCGGTACAGCTCGGTGATCGCCCCGTATGTGCTCGTCAACATTTTCGAACAAAGGATAATTTTAAGACGTCGTTCGATCTTAATTTAAGACGAAGTGGATCAAACGCGGCTTCCAGTTACGCTGTGCTTTCTGCCACCGGGATACGCGCGATTTTTTTTCATCATGTGTCGTCGAAAATTTACACGAAACTACCGAGCGACAAAACTATGTATTATACATATCCATATATCCGGGAAAAATATTTCCCTCGTCACGCATCGTGTTCGTAACTTGTTTAAAAGTTGTTTAGGGAGGTCCTCTCGTGTTCTCGTTGTGAAAAATTTACGGAGAAAATTTGAATGCAGAGCCAGTTTATATCGTGTCGCGCGTTATGGCTTTTAGTATATCAAATGCTTACATAAGTCATCCCATAAGCAAAGTGCGCTGCGATGTAATTGCAATTTGAATAAATTGTCCCTGAAAGCGTGTCTCCTCGGACGATATTTTTCTCTTTCCATACGTCAAGTTCTTTCAGACATTCTCTTTTCTACAGGACGCATATGACCCGCGGGTATCAGCTGTACTCTCGTAAAGTTCAACTCAAGTAACCTCCTTTCTCTGCAGTCCTTACACTTCTTTACACTTTCGGGACTAGTCGTTAGCGGTAGCCGTTACTTTGGACGGCCATTAAGGCGGTTTATGAAAAGACTACTCAATAAATTATACGATAAAGCTTTAAAAGATTTCACGAGATTATTTCACGAGATTATTTCATAATAACTCAACATTAAAAAATTAACAGATTAAAAAATAATAAACGACAATTCGACGTTATGAAAAGATTAATTTCTTGATATGAATAAATATTTGTACAATTAAGATAAATACATTATATAGCAAAACACGAAAAAAAAAAAAATAAAAAAGCTAATCGAGATTTAACTCCTTTTTTAAATTAATTTTTTGTTTCCGCTCTTAAATTGACATTCATTAAATACGCTGTTATTTTTGTATGAAAATATGTGCTATAAAAAATACGTCCGGTTTATTTATTCCTCAAATAGTTCATAAAACTGCGTAAACCAAAATATATGTTCAATATAATATATTATAGGACCGTATATGATAACATAAACTATATATATAGAGATCAAAGCCTTAAAAACGGCTGGATGCTTGTATGATTCTTGTGTGAATTTATATACTACGTATGTAATCCACAGAACGCTAACTCTACTAAACTACCGCAGTAATATTACGAGTTAAATTGATTAGCAATTTAACAAATTTTTTTATGCTTATTGGCATCTTCGAAACGATCTTAATAATGTTGAATAAATTTGTAAATAATTAATTCTTATTGCGAAAAATATTATCTCGAGAGTCGAATCCGGATCTCTTGTATTCCGTGCGAGCGTCCTAAACTTTTAGACTGCTGAGGCAAAATACATGTTATTGATGATATACTAGTGTATGCGTTTCACAAATAATATTATCAAAGCAGTTAAAAAAAAAACATACGCATTTTCATTTCTACGATGTTGCATTTCAATCATATCAGCTGTCTACTGCACAACTTATGCCATACTCAATATTGCAAAACTCCACACACACAAATATATGCCGCAAATTAATTCCAAAAAATCTTTGGATCTTAAATCCTCTTATCTTAGATCTTTAAATCTTCTTATTAATAAATAGCGATTCTTCGAGTTTAAAAGATTTCATTAGAATGCGTCTCGATGGTATGAAGCAGATGGATTTATTGATCATCAAACTATTTCACGAAAATGCGGACAGGAAATTGCGATGAGAGATCAACTTCCGGCTTCGTTTACAATAAAGTGCGATTGAATAAAAATACATTGAATAAAAATACTATTTCTAGAAAATAAGAATCTATAAAAAATTAATTTATATAAAGAAATTGTATATATTATTGTATATTATTGTATATATGTAAGAAATTGTATATATTGAATCAATTTAAATCAATGATACACACACATACACACACACACACACACACACACACACACACACACATATCCATATACTTAGACTAAGCATATAATTTTCTCTAGAAATTGTAAAGTTGATATATTGATAAAAAAATTATGCGACAAACAGCCATCATTACACGGAAAGTATGATTTTGAGGAGTATCTAAAAATTTAGATAGATACAGATCAGAAAATAACTTTATTGGGTTATCAAAATAATTATGTAGGATCAAACTGATTTCTAAAATATCAAGATTTTCTGCAGCATTGCTCATCATGCTTCATTTTCTTTACATAATTAATTTGATGGGCTAACAAAATTATTTTTAAATTTGTATCTAGCTAATTTTTTAGATATTTCAACAAGATCATTTCTTTTTGTGTGTAATACTCCTCTCTTTTTCTCCAAATAACCAACATTGATTGAAAAGGGAGAAATAT
>NW_017259336.1:3921121-3922552 GCF_001594045.1 Atta colombica | reverse complement strand
ATGAAAAATTATATATTATACTATTCATTTTGTAAATATGAGGAAATACAATTAATTTACATTACAATTAAATCAAATTTTTCATATATAATAATAAAACTTTAATAATTATTCGTGAAAAAATTCATTTAAATCCATATATTCCAGTTAAAAGTTATTTATCTGTAGCAAGATATAGTCATCATATAGCACAACAAACAATTATAGGCCAAATTATTTGTTTTATTTTTTTGCAGTTGGTTTCAGGAAATTTTTACAATTAAAATTTTTTTGTTGATATTGGCTCTTTGGCTAATTTTTTGGCTTTTAACTGATATTATACTTTTAACGATATATATTTTTAGCTAAAATATTTTAATTATTATAATTCTTAATTATTATAATTTTGCTGACTTCATTTACTGTTTTCTTTATAAATTGCAATTATACATACCATTTTATTATAGTAAGACAATATTAGATTGCAAGATCAACATGTACATTTAAATTTTAGTGTCGGGGAATGATGTTGGATAAAAGATAAATATGCATCACGAATGCACAGAATGCATGCAATTCGTTATAGTTTGTGTTGCGCGCAATGCAAGCGTGGGACTGGCGGGACACATTGCGTCGTTGAAACATATTATAAAGCGATAATATCGTGTAACGATAATTCATCCATTGTCAACGGTAAGATAAACGTAGCGACGTAACCTGATTCTCGCGTTCCTTAGATTATTTTTTAAAATGCTATTTTTTTCACCAGCTCGTTTTCTTTTCATAATACAATAGCTAGGTATAATTTGTTCTTTTTTAGTATAACTGTCAGTACTGGCATTCAAAAGCAACATTTTTCTTCCGTTCATCTAGCATATTAAACGCTATTTGCATACCAAATGATAAGTAGCGTATTTAGTGATAAAAATATTTTTAAAAACGGCTATGTTTAGCAATAACTGACGTCAATTGCAATACTAAATAAAAATATCTTAATTTCAAAAGAATTTCAATTGATTAAAAAAAGAATTTTTTTGCGTAGAAATCTGTATTTTACATAAATACATTACATTGAAGTTAAGTACATATTTAATTTTAATTAATAAATATTTATTTTGTTTAGAACAAAATGTCTTATTTTATTTTTAATTATTATTTGAAAAAGGAAAATATCATTATGTTTAAAGTAAAAGATAAACATTATATAAACTATTAAAATTAACAACAGTAATAAATCACATACAAATGTTTATTGAATGTTATAAATTGAACTTTATTTATTGTTAGCGAATATCACATTATTTGTTTATTTATAAATTTACACAGAAATAGTTTTTAACTAAATAAATATATTTCATTAAAATTAAATATTTTATTTTATCTAATGAATTACTTGAATTACTTAAAATTCTTTAATCAATAAAGATTATTGATTATAAATAATATAAAAAC
>NW_017259336.1:3914253-3921021 GCF_001594045.1 Atta colombica | reverse complement strand
ATATACAAACATTTCATACAATAACACTAATTGGGTTATTTTCAATGTTAAAATTAATATAATATAAAATCAAATAATCATTCAAATAACAATTTTAAAACAACACCTAAATCTAAAAACTAAGATAAAAGATTGAACGTGATGTATATCATTATGGTTATAAAAATTTATCAATATGAAAAATGTGAAGACGCCAAAGCAGTATTACTTGGTATATGAAACCGACTATGCATTATGTTTTAATTTAAATATGGATTTAATTTTCATTTTTTCATTTTTAAAAAAGAAAATATTTATTTAAAAATAAAAAATTGTTTATTACAATAAAAAGAATTTTTTAAACAAGTAGTTAAGAAATAAAGAAATTATATATTATTTTAAATAATTCGATATATTTAAGATAAGGAAACAAATGTGATTTAATTTGAAACAAAAAAATACGTTTTAAAATTATATCTTCATTTCATTGACCATAAAAAAACATATTTTTTAATGCTGTTAACTACATTAGTTTTTTTAATTTAAATATATATATATGGAATTCTTTTCTTCTAAGTGGAGACATCAAAAAGATATGAATTAGTCATAAAAAAAATCAATAGTTTACAAGATGTTTTATATCTTATTCTGGCATATATTGACATAAAATGTTAAATAACTTGTAAATTATTGGTTTTTCGATATTTCTATTTTAATTCTTTCACATGTAAACTAAAAGAATTATATTATGTAAAAAAAAGTCATATAATTACATCTAAGAAAATGAAAGCTCTTTGTATATCTATACGGTGCCTCCACTTACAATTAGAAAAAAAAACGTGACTAAAATACATTTTTCTCGAAATCGTTCCGCTTTTACCTGCAACATTTTATCATAAAAAAAAGTGAAATATTCAAATTAAGTAGACTATCCTGTATACAGAAGATGCTACAATAATTACTTAATGATAACTTGATAATTAAAATAAATGTTGAGAATCAGCACGGTGAACAATCTTAAAAAATTATTTATTTCAGTTATTGTAAATATCATGCATAAATAAAATTTTTGATGAAAAATTTAAATACGATTAAGAAAAATTGACTAAAATCTAAAATATTTTTAATAAACTATTTTCTTCATAATGTTTTCTTCTTATAATAATTTGATATCACAATTTTTCTCAATAATTGGATCAATTATTTGAAATATGTTTATACTAAATAAAATATTTTTGAAATTTCTCTTTTTATCAGTTGGAAATATCTAAATTAATAATGTTATGTATGCATTAAGGGAAAATTGATGACGTATTTATAAGCTAGGAATGACGTCATGCTTTAAGAAAGCTTTTTGACGCGTTACGTCGAGCAATGCTTGTTAGCACTTTTAGCACAAAAGTAAGCAAGACAAACTATGTATTAACTAATATAATACGTAGGGTTGCCGGGAGTGGATTTAAATCACGATAAAAACTATTTTCCGTTTTGCTCTTTTTCTCTTCCTTTATCAAGCGAAGACTAACTATAAAATCAATATAAAAAGAAGATTTATTTTATCTATATTTACATTAAAATAATATTTTATATATGACTTATATAATTTTCTTTATGCAGCAGTATTACAAAATTATCAAGAGGTATTTGACATTAAATGATGACATAATTGAGAACAATTGCTAAAATAACTATATATCGAAAAAATCCCGCGACACATTCATCAATATCATATATCAATAAGTATTAAGTAGTAAGTACCGTTTTTCTAAAAAGATTTATTATACATGTGGATGTACTGACGCAATTCTTTTTGACATATAAGTTGAGTTTTATATATTTTACGCGAAAAGAATGGTTTTGCTGTCTAAAATATCTAAAAATTTAGCTAGATATAAAAATAATTCTATTGTTCTATTAAAATAATTATGTAGGATTCTGAAGCTCATTAGAAATTTTATGCAAATTGCTCATGTTTAAGCGTTCTACGTAATTATTTTGATGTCCAATAAAATTATTTTCAAATCTGTATCTAGCTAAATTTTTAAATACTTCTTTTCTGTCTATAAATAAAAAACTTTTTTTCTGTGTATAAATAAAAAATTATTTGACCAATTATCGACAAGTTATCGACTAATGTTAGAATAAACATTTGCATATATGTTTTTGATTTCTTATTTTATCCAAACGATTTTCGAAGTATTGCGAAGCAAGTATTATTTACGATGTTTTCTTCAATATTTATTAGTTATAAAACAATTTTATTATAATGACGAAATATAATATATACTTCTGTGAAATGTATTTTATTAATTGTAAAAAATTAAAATATATGGCTTAATTGTTAGAAATAAAATTTTATTTTGCAATATTTAAATAAAAATTTATTTCAGTAAAGTAAATATATTTCTCACAAATAAATTTTTATGTATCTTTTAACAGTGATACTTCAGTGAAACCGTTCTTTCTCTGTACTTATTGAGAAACGATAAAATAAAAGAGAAATATTTAAAGAAAATGTTTGTCTATCATATTTTGTCATCGTTTGTATTGAAATTGGATCGTTTATTACAAGTTTAATTTAATAATCTATTATTACATTATTTAAGTGTTTAACCGCACTTGTTGTATTCTATATAAAGTATCTGTTTATCCGTGAAAATTTCAATTGACAATTAATTAGTCTCTTCTGTACAAAAAGGTGATAAAAACAACGTGTGGTACTTTTCGTTCCACCGTTTAATTAATCCGATGGAGAGACGATAAGATATCGTTCCCTGTCACGATTAAAACCGGTTTATCAAGCTATCAAGTTGCAGTTTTTCCGTCCTGACGTCTATTCTGGGCGTACCAATTGCGGTACGCGACCAACGGTTTCTGTTGGATAATGAATGGATACAATCGATAAATCTTTAACTGTATCATGCATTTCGACTATCCATGTCGCACATTATTATTGGAAAATTTCACTGTAGGACGAGAAACGAAATTGTGAAATTAAATTAAGTTTCCTATTTGTTTATTTTCAGAAACTCAAATAGAATTTGTCATCATTCGAATCAGATAACGGATTCAAATCAATAATCGGTTTTTCATCACTTTATTGTTACTATCATGCTGTATATCAATCGTTGTATCAGGTCATTGTACCTGACGTGATTTCTTCCGATGCAAGGTTCATGACGACGACGTTTGTCACTGCGCTCTATTCGTAGAAGAGCATCTTTGGCATGCGGCCGAGTTTTCGTTAGATTCCTTCAGTTTTCGGAATGGATCGTTGAAATTTTCGGGGCCTGCGTGATTCAAAGTCGCGTGTGTCCCACTGCCAAATAATCTCGGTAGACTCATAGGTATTTATTGACCGTCAGCTGCTTGTCCCCGTTCTTATGGACAAAGTCGTTTCTTCGTAAGACACGTAATCCCGGTCGGGTGTTTCAGAATTGTCGCACTTAATCCCGAAGACAGACATTTGACGGCAAATGAAGAATAACGATGTGGTTTCAATCTAATACCACGGTGGTTGAATTATGTGCGATTGAAAACTGATATTTTAGCAAAGCATTGAAAAAATATTATTGGATATTTTCCAAGAAAAATGTTATTATTGGAATATATTTAATCGAAACTCGCGTGACTATATAATATTTTACCGTCAAGTTATAGTCTATATAGTATGAAACTAAATCAATTTTTTTCGTGAAACAGAAAAACAAAATATAAAGATTATTAGCTTTTTGCCTTTTTATTTGTATTTGTCTTATGATTTCGCATTCTTCTTTTTAATTTAATAATAATATCAATAAAATTATTAATTAAACTTATCAATTTAATTTAACAAAAATTATAAAAATTAAAATATTTATTATTTAAGCTCAATACTAAACAAATGATAAAAGTGTTCGAAACGAAAAAAGTGACAAGAAATGATGACAAAGAATGAAAGATGCAGGTCTGCATGCATTGTTATACATCACATATATTTCAATATTGTGATATCGACCGAAATGCTCAATGTGGCCGTAAATCGTATTAAAGGATCGGAACGTGTTTGTCGCACGTGGTAAAATCGATAAACGCCATTGCATGCGCATTACAGGCGAGAATCGACAGCAGCGACAGACACTCAATTAATGAATGCAGCGCATTACGGACGGCGATTCGTAAATGCGATCTCAGAGCGAGACTTGCATTTTACGACCGTGGTTGGCCTTTCATAGATTGTATCCACATTCAAACGAGTAGCATTTCATGCACAAGTATAGGAGATTATCAGTGGCTTATAAAAATAATTTTTTTTCGTTATGTGAGCCATACTCGATAAATACATCTATGACTATAATTGGTACTTTCCCAGAAAATTAAAATCGCCGAGATTCATCTTCCTCGAGCTTTTTCTCGAGAGAGAACCTGATATTGGAAAAAAATATTTTCCAGTGATTTTCACTTCTTTTGCCTTAAACTTCTTTTAAAAGTCTTTATTTTTTATTTTAAATTTATTCGTAGGATTGATAAAATAGTAGATATCTCTGAAAAACTTATTTTAAAATCCATTTTATAAATCTTATTTTAGAAAAACACGAAACTATAAAGTATGCCGTTTTTATTTTTATTAATAGCTAAAGAATGCAACATTTCTTTAAATATAAAATATTTGTTTTATATTTAATTACATTTTTCTATATTTCTTGGTATAAAATTTTCTTTGATAAATATTATTAGGACTTCCTAAGTATATATATCTTTGAAATAATGAATTACTTTAACATAATAATAAATAAAATAATAAATAAATTGAACAGCACTAAATTTCAATAATCAAAATTATAAACTTTATAAGTTAACATTATCATGTATAAAAAAGAAAGGCTATTCAATAGAGTAGAGAGTCCTCTCCAAGGGACGTCCTATAAAAAGAGAGAAAGAGTTTCCAAGATGTTTTTCGAAGAAAGTATGCTGTGTGGGATAGTTGCTTTGTGCTATTACTATAGGAAGTAGAATAATAAAATAAACGAAGAATCGAAAATAGAATTACTACAATACTTGAAAATGAACGTATTTCAAAAAAGAAGTGTAGCTTGGCTGTCTATTTGTTTATAGATATTTGGTGTTTTCCACTTATTTATATTTATTATCTCTTCAGTTGATTTTCATTTAACATTATTTACAGAAATATGTTTTTAATCTGCTTATGAAAACGAGAAAAACAAGGAATTCATATTCAATATTTTCAATAAATTCCAGTTCTTTTTAAAATAAATATATTTTTTTAAAGATTATACTGTCAATATATGTATAAGTAGTATAATTTTAAAGAGATAAAAATATTTTTTTTTTTATTATGGACTCTTTCTGGGAAAAAAGATTTTTTCTTCCTGTTCTTTTCAAAGTTTTTTCCTTTTCTAAGAATCTTCTCTCTTCTTCGTAATATTACGATGACGACACAAGCGTATTGAACGAATATTATACGATTACCGAATGAGATTGATTCTAGGAACGATTATTCTGTTCTTGTTTATTAGAATTAGTTACTAAATCTTTCGCTACGATTGAAGTTAACAATATATATTATGATCGATCCGCGGCCAAGGAAAATCTGTCCTCACGTCGAATTCCTTCTTGACATTTCACAATCAGTGCACCACTCCTAAACTTAGAGCAAAACGTAACAACTAAACAACAACAATGCTATTTGTCATTTGCTGATTAGTTAGTTATTTATCACTTACTTATTATTTGTCTACCCAGCTTGTTTAAACTTGTTTAAAAATGTTTTGACTAGACAATATTTTTAATAGTACTTAGAGTAAAGATGCTAAACGTAAGTGGAAACGTACCTACATGCCAAAACGAAGTTGATGGTTTCCTTTCCGCAAAATTTCCGCGAAACAATATGGGAGGAGAGTAATTATGTTTTGACTTCATTTCGTCTTCACATTCAGAGTGCGGTCCACGTGGTTGCACGAGGCCACGTGCAGAACGGAATATCTCATTATTGGATTGTAATTTGTCTCTATGTGTCATATAAAATTACGTATAGAACGATGCATATGACGTATAGAACAAGAGAAACGACGTGACACACGTGACACACGTGGCTATTACATCTAAATTAATGTAAATTCTTGATACAGACGTCCTGTGAGATTGAGACATATCTAATTACGATTTCGCTTTCATCAGTCTTTTCGACTTCCACTCTTACATTTTAATATTTATCTCTTATCACTTTTAACTTGCAAAACTATCGTGAATTAAGTTTATTCTTGAGTAATAATGAAGGTTGTTAATTCTGTTACATTATCTATTAAGTTTTGAAATTGTTGAAGATTTTAAAACGTCTTTAATGTAATTATTTAAAAATTGTTAATTATTATTGTTTAATGTATTATACACCTTAACTTATTATTTGAAAAATAAAATTTTGCGATGAGAATGCATTTTATGATGAACATCGAATCATAAAGCTCATAGTCATCGACATACTCTGGTCATCGCCCTTTTCGTGGCGCCAAATGTCGCGACGCAAACTCTCTATCGAGATTAAATGCTTAACCTTTCTAAAAATCGATAGAAAATCTCGCCAATGAAGCGGTAAGAGTTTCCACTCGGACGAAAATTGCGCGAAAGTTCTGCGTGTATTATCGTATTATTTTTAGAAAACGGTCAGGATCATCTTTTTAGGTTTTCATATCTCTAGGCGACCTTATATACATATATTATATTATATTATATTATCAACTTCCACCTTCATTTTTACAAATATTAATTATATATACATATATAAATTTTATA
>NW_017259336.1:3896306-3914058 GCF_001594045.1 Atta colombica | reverse complement strand
AAAAAGTTCGTGGCGTTTTTCCCGTTATATCTAACGGGAAAAACGCCACGAACTTTTTCCCACACCTAATATTACCTAATATAAATAATGCAATGTCTACAGTTTTGACAATGTAAAAAAATCTGTTTAACAATGGATAATGGTGAGATTTGATAAGCTCTAGAAATTGAATTTCAGGAACTATAAAGACCATCGAAAATTACATATGTAATATGTACTTTTATGGAAGCAAAAAATTTAAACTTTCGTACAAATGTATATATACATTTATGATTTAAATTATTCAATTGTTATAAAACTGCATTTATATTGTTATCATATTATATTGTTATCATATGAGTTTGATTAGATGATGCATTATAATTATGCCGCCATTAAAATGTAATGATATTATATTATAAAGATGTATGCTTATTTATAAAATATTTGTATAACAATAAATTATTCAGTATTGCATTATAAAAATTTACAACTGATATTTATGTTAATTAGCAAATTCGAAAATTTTATATCGACAATCGATAATATTAATACTCTATAGATTTGTTTCTGCACTAGATTGCAGAGAACTCTTTTTCTCACTTTCAATAAATATAAATCTATACCTATCATACTTTAAGTTCCAAAAATGTACACTAGTTTAATCACAGAAAATTTTCTACAGGTCTGTTCTTGTTAGTCAAAGTTTTTACATGATTCATTTTTCTTCCTTTCTCTCCATCTTATAGAGAAAAAGAAAAAAGATGGACCATACCAGAGGGAAATCTGAAAGACCACATGAGGGCCTTTTTTCTGTAACCATAAAATGCCCTCCCGCGCATTACTGCCCTCTGAAGAAATGGATGTAAACGACAATATCTATTTTTTGTGGCGATCCTAATAGAAATAATGGTCTGTTTTCTGCTCCTGCACTAGACTGTTCTAAAATCCTCTTTTTAAATAAATTTCAAATGTATTTCTATTTCACTGTAACTTTCAAAAGTGTATACTAGTTCAGCCACAGAAAATAGACCTTAAAAATTGCTGAAATAACTAAAATCTATCAAATTATTTATACATTCGTTTTTCTGCATTTATATTTTTATGTCTAATTATTCTACTGTATCATTATTCGCATATATTTATACAGTCTCTATCTATTCATACTTGTCCTACCAACCCGTATTTTAATTCATTCGTGACTATCTCCATCCTATCTATATTACTTCATTAATGTGTAATAACACCGCGAATAATACGTTAATGGCTGTGTTCAGCAGAGAAAACAGCTCTGCAAATGTTGTAAAATACAATATTCGTCAATATAATTGGGTCTTGCTGATTCTTTTTGGATTTAAATTTATAAATCAACCATATTGAAGAATTTTACAAAAGCTGCAAAGCTGCTTTCTTTGCTAAACGCAGCAGCTAATGCCTAATCATGTCCTATCGCGTATATGATAAATTAAGTGGAACATAACAGAATCGCGAGCTTATTAAATAAATGAGTAATAAATAATAATAATTAAACAGATTTTCAATCTTTAAAATACAAAAAAATGAACAAATAATAAATCAAATAAGAATCAGTGCAAGTTTTGTTCATTAAACAATCTACAAAATTTGCACTTGATTATCCGCACTGGCTCTCCACATTAGCCCTGTTGTTTGTTGGTTATTTTTGTATTTTAAATAAACAAATAATTCAAAAAATATAAGAGCTCGCAATTTGCGAGTTACCCTCCCGAATATTTAGTTTTTATCTTTATGTATCTTTAAAAAATTTAGATTGGTGTTACACATCAACCTACTTCATGTAGAGCCTCTTCTTTCTTCTGGCCAGATTGAACTCACCTTTCGTTGCTCCTGGCCAATTCTCTAACTTCATATACCAGATATCGATAACAAGGAGAACTCCTTTTTGCTATCGACAAACATCGTCGGCAGTAAGCGTAAGATTTTACGCTTCCGTATGATGCGCAAAACACAAACGCGTCGCAAAGAGACCAAATATTAATTGATTAAATATTAATATCAACAATTATCAGTAATAATAATAATAATTCCATTAATATACAAATAAATTTCGCGTTTATTAAAAATTAAAAATATAAATATTCGACGAGAAATAAATTTAAATTAAAAAAAATTTTATATCAACAACGTTTTGATTTCAAAATTCTCGAATATTGTGAAATTAAATTAATTTCCTTAATGTAAATTTTTAATATAAATTTTACAATAACAAAACAAATAAAACATTAATTTAAGAATAAATTGAAAATTGCTAAATCAATTAAATTATAATAAAGGGCCCGATAAAATTCAAGGCCTATGCACCTATTTATAATTTCGATTCGAACGATTTGCTGAATCTCAAAGTAAGCGGAGATAAGAAATTCAGATGAATGATGTAAGATCCAAAAAAGATAATTTTCCCTTACATTAATAAACATATCTTTTTGTATTTTGTAAAGTATTAATTAGAATTATATTTTTTGTACAATTTAATATTTATAAAATTAAGTTTTAAATAATGCAAAACTCTGAACGCGATTTTAAAATAAGTATGAGATAAAATTCTTCTACTTCGTGACAAAATCTATATTGGATCTAACATCATGTTACTACTTTAACTGATATAAAATCCATTACTATATATGGATAAGTTATAAAAGCTTATATAGGCTAAAGTCAATGCATTGAGATAAGTACATAGTAATAATTAATAATCGTAAAAATGTCTTTTATGAAAAAGCGAGATCAATAAATTGATGAAATGACATTTTAACAATATAACTTCGTTAGTAACATGTGTACAAATAAGAGTGAAATAATTGAAAGAATATCTTAGAAAACGATATATATTATACATATATATGTATGTATGTTGCTTTTTTGCACCAACTTATATAAAATTTAATCCTGAATATTTAAGAATAGGATAGGTAGACAAAATAATAAAACAATACTTATTACACTGTAACAACTTTCCAAAACGACCACGTCGAAAGAATCAATATATTTTTTTATCATATTTTGAGATAGAATTAATCAGAGAGTATCAAATTGAGCTTGAATTATTTACAATTAAGTCAAGGTTCATATAATATACGTGAATTTATAATAAGTAAACAAAATTTAAGCCTTTAACAGTTTTTTTGAGTTAAATAATTTTATTCTATATATATTTGTTTTAGTTAAATTAACAAGATATTGTGAATAGGGGAAATAGCAGTGGCGACTTATAGGAATGATTAAAAATAACTCAAACTGGGTGTAACGTAATATTATAAATTTTTACATGCAAAATAAATTTCATAATGAAGAGGTATTCAGGATTAAATTTATCCTACTCTATTACAACGTATCCATTTTAAGGCAACGGATGTATGGAGTACTATACATACATTTATCCGAACATTTTTATTAAATTGATGCATCTATAATATATTAATGAAATTACCACACATTCGTTACCTTAATAAAAATATTAATTCATTACTCACCAATCCGATGCGCAACAGCGGAGTTACATCTGCAACGTCGTTACGATGATTCTGTAACAAATAAATTGAAATCTAAATTAAAACAAAGCAGAAAAAGTCAATTAATATTTTAAAAAATATTTACAAAACGCAAAGTTATCTTGAAAATAGTCATTTTTAAAATGTATAATTTTTTGCATAAATACCGATTTTTTTAATTTTCAGTTAGATATTTATAAAAATAATAATACATTTTCTAAAAAAGATACGTATTTAAAAATACGTATTCACAAAATTTTAAAATAATTTTAAAGTAATCCTCTTTTCTAATTATCATTTTTAAATCATAACAAAATAAAACAACTAAAGAATGAACAGAAAAAGAATATTGATTTTATATAAGCAAAAAATAAGATATTTACCGCAAGGTTGCTCCGCCGGTGCCCGATGTCTTTCCCAGACCTCTTCCTCCTCTCAGAATTGGGTTGATATCCTTTCATGTAGGACACTCGCGTAAAACACTCGCGAATAATGCACTATAATCGCGCGCAGACTATAACTTGAGTCCGATAACTTGAACGACACTCCCGATGCAAACGCGCGACGCGACGAACCGGCTGCAGTTCGTTCATTTTCAAATAGATTGGCGAGGGTACGTTAACTTCCCCGTTGGATTTTTACACGAAGAGAACGATTTTATTCAATGTCTAAAAATTTATCTAGATATATCATTCAGATAGATCCGAAAATTTTTACTTGAGAAAAATCGTTCTTTTCGTTGTAAATATTCGTTGGGTATTGAGCCCTCCCACCACGTCAAGATCGTACCCGTGAGAGGGAAGATAATCTGAAAAATGTAATGTATAGCTATTATCTATATTACTATGCAATTATTATGAAATCGGTTAATTTTTAGAAACTGAATATCAAACACACGTCTGCAATTTGTTATCATTGTGAAATAAATTCAGGGCAGATAAAAGTATTGAACCTTTTATTTATAGATGATGTCTGTAAAATATGGTTAGAGTCAATGAAATGAGCTAGAGATTAATAAAAAAAAGAAATGTTTCTTTTATTATCAATAAATAATTCCAAAGTTACGTTCAATTTTTAAGTGGTTCGTACAACGAAAGGAAAACAAAAAAATAATTAAATTAATTAAATTATTAAACTATATTATAATTGAAAGCAGGAATTGCGTTATTTGCATGAGAGTGTTCATATTAAGCAACGTTGCTTTTTTATGATTCGTGTGATACTGTTCGTACAAACAAGTAGTGTCACGTGCCGCTCTTCTTCACATTTCTTTTTGAAACATATAATAATCGCAAAAAATGCTAGATATAATGCGAAATGTTGTATCTTATGAATATTCACATAATACGATTACTAGTATGATTAATTATTCTCATAAAGTACGTTTCGTATTATATTTGACATTCTTCGCGATAAGATTTCAAAAATGTGAAAAAGAGCCGCACGCGACTCTACCTATCTGTTTGTACGAATCTCGGTAAGAGAATGACAATGGCTGCGCAGTAACTACGCGTAAAGGTGACCGGCCGACCGGTGACGCGTTGCTCCGTGCCACCCCGTGCCATCCCCACTCCAAGGCCGCGCACCAACCGTCGAAATATTAACGCATATTACGAAGTAAAATAATATATTCTTTACATTTTTAATGTTCTCCGATTAATGAAATAATTTTTTATATGTATCTAGTTTTAGCGGCGCGAGTCGTTAATGTGATATCATAATTATATTGTGCTACACCGAGGAACATGATGTTCATTTTATAATTTTAAATATTTCATATCAATATTACAATATGCTGATAAAAGGCAAGAAGTAAAAAAAGATTTTTACTAGCGGTTTTTCTAGTGGTTTTTCTTACATAATTGCTCACGTGAAGTGTTTTTAACATTTCAACATTGTATCTCAATTTTTATTGCTCTTTTTTGTGATTTGCAATTAAATAAAGATTAATAATACGTCATGTACATCCTTTAAATGAAGATAAATGAAAAATTTATTTTAAATTATGAAACAATTTCGACTAAATAGAATAATACGTATAAATATTAAAAAACTGGTATATACATTTAGAGATATGTCATTTAAATATAATTTATCTGTTTTTTTTCCCGTATTAAGAATGCGGAGTAACATGAAAATGACAGAATTATACGATTCAAAATGACGAATAAAAAGCCACAATTTGAAATATCTAGCAAGAATTTGAAATATCTAAGAATCTCTCATTCTCTCATTTTTATACCGTAAATGTGAGAACACGTAAACTATCTAAAATATTCATGAGCTGTGTAAATGCGTAATGAATCTAACAATAAGAAATAATTCAAAGACCGTGCAACAAAACCTGTTAATCCAATTAGTACACTCCTTAATTTTAGGCGACTTGATTGGTAATTCGCGTTCGTAGATATCTAATTTTCATTAATTAATGTGACACCCGGAGCGATTCGTAAAACACGTCCGTCTCCTTCCGAGATCGCCGAGCGAATGCCGAAGTGATGACGTAGTCAACCACTGCGCCGCGCGGCACCCTCCCCCACCCTGTTCGTCGCGTGACCCCTTCAATCGCTGTTTACCGGTCGCCGTTCGAGTTCGAATTATTTATTATTCGAATACCCAATTATTACGCATGAAAAATATTCACGGCTTATTCAATTATTCATATTTTACATGAGTTTATGTTCAAAGAATAATTTTCATTATTCTTTGAAATGATTCATATTTAAATAACGGTTGATAACATTCTATATATGCTTTATATGAAGATATATTCAAATTTTCTTAATTGCAAAACAATTTGCGCTAAATACAGGTTTGATTAAAAGTATTAAATATCTTTTTAATTATTATTTAATTTTTCAGCTAAAAAATTTAACTCTACTATTGCTGCAAATTATTCTATGTTTCAAAAATTCTTTAAATTTACATGTAATGCCGATCATGGCTCGGATAAAATAACATACGAATTATTAACATCTCACATATACGGTATAAAAATAAGATTCTTATTGTTAGATATTTCAAATTTTATCGCTTTGAATGAATCACATATAATTCTGTCATTTTCGTGTTATTTCGCGTTCTTAATACGGGAAAAGTAACAGATAAATTATGTTTAAATTACATATCTCTAAATGTATATACATGTTTTTTAATATTTATACCTATTATTTTATTTAGTCGATATTGTTTCATAATTTGAAATAAATTTTGCATTTATCTTCATTTAAAGCATATACATGACATATTAATCTTTATTTAATTGCAAATCAAAAAAGAGCATCATAAAAATTGAGATACTTTTTATAATTTGCGGCAGTAGTAGTGTCATAAAATACGTTGTAAAATACGAATAATTGAATAAGCCGTGAATATTTTTCATGCGTAATAATTGGGTATTCGAATAATAAATAATTCGAACTCGAACGGCGCCCGGTAAACAGCGATTGATGGGGCCACGCGACGAACAAGTGGGGGAGGGTGCCGCGCGGCGCAGTGGTTGACTACGTCATCACTTCGGCATTCGCTCGGCGATCTCGGAAGGAGACGGACGTGTTTTACGAATCGCTCCGGGTGTCACATTAATTAATGAAAATTAGATATCTACGAACGCGAATTACCAATCAAGTCGCCTAAAATTAAGGAGTGTACTAATTGGATTAACAGGTTTTGTTGCACGGTCTTTGAATTATTTCTTATTGTTAGATTCATTACGCATATACACAGCTCATGAATATTTTAGATAGTTTACGTGTTCTCACATTTACGGTATAAAAATGAGAGAATGAGAGATTCTTAGATATTTCAAATTCTTGCTAGATATTTCAAATTGTGGCTTTTTATTCGTCATTTTGAATCGTATAATTCTGTCATTTTCATGTTACTCCGCATTCTTAATACGGGAAAAAAAACAGATAAATTATATTTAAATGACATATCTCTAAATGTATATACCAGTTTTTTAATATTTATACGTATTATTCTATTTAGTCGAAATTGTTTCATAATTTAAAATAAATTTTTCATTTATCTTCATTTAAAGGATGTACATGACGTATTATTAATCTTTATTTAATTGCAAATCACAAAAAAGAGCAATAAAAATTGAGATACAATGTTGAAATGTTAAAAACACTTCACGTGAGCAATTATGTAAGAAAAACCACTAGAAAAACCGCTAGTAAAAATCTTTTTTTACTTCTTGCCTTTTATCAGCACATTGTAATATTGATATGAAATATTTAAAATTATAAAATGAACATCATGTTCCTCGGTGTAGCACAATATAATTATGATATCACATTAACGACTCGCGCCGCTAAAACTAGATACATATAAAAAATTATTTCATTAATCGGAGAACATTAAAAATGTAAAGAATATATTATTTTACTTCGTAATATGCGTTAATATTTCGACGGTTGGTGCGCGGCCTTGGAGTGGGGATGGCACGGGGTGGCACGGAGCAACGCGTCACCGGTCGGCCGGTCACCTTTACGCGTAGTTACTGCGCAGCCATTGTCATTCTCTTACCGAGATTCGTACAAACAGATAGGTAGAGTCGCGTGCGGCTCTTTTTCACATTTTTGAAATCTTATCGCGAAGAATGTCAAATATAATACGAAACGTACTTTATGAGAATAATTAATCATACTAGTAATCGTATTATGTGAATATTCATAAGATACAACATTTCGCATTATATCTAGCATTTTTTGCGATTATTATATGTTTCAAAAAGAAATGTGAAGAAGAGCGGCACGTGACACTACTTGTTTGTACGAACAGTATCACACGAATCATAAAAAAGCAACGTTGCTTAATATGAACACTCTCATGCAAATAACGCAATTCCTGCTTTCAATTATAATATAGTTTAATAATTTAATTAATTTAATTATTTTTTTGTTTTCCTTTCGTTGTACGAACCACTTAAAAATTGAACGTAACTTTGGAATTATTTATTGATAATAAAAGAAACATTTCTTTTTTTTATTAATCTCTAGCTCATTTCATTGACTCTAACCATATTTTACAGACATCATCTATAAATAAAAGGTTCAATACTTTTATCTGCCCTGAATTTATTTCACAATGATAACAAATTGCAGACGTGTGTTTGATATTCAGTTTCTAAAAATTAACCGATTTCATAATAATTGCATAGTAATATAGATAATAGCTATACATTACATTTTTCAGATTATCTTCCCTCTCACGGGTACGATCTTGACGTGGTGGGAGGGCTCAATACCCAACGAATATTTACAACGAAAAGAACGATTTTTCTCAAGTAAAAATTTTCGGATCTATCTGAATGATATATCTAGATAAATTTTTAGACATTGAATAAAATCGTTCTCTTCGTGTAAAAATCCAACGGGGAAGTTAACGTACCCTCGCCAATCTATTTGAAAATGAACGAACTGCAGCCGGTTCGTCGCGTCGCGCGTTTGCATCGGGAGTGTCGTTCAAGTTATCGGACTCAAGTTATAGTCTGCGCGCGATTATAGTGCATTATTCGCGAGTGTTTTACGCGAGTGTCCTACATGAAAGGATATCAACCCAATTCTGAGAGGAGGAAGAGGTCTGGGAAAGACATCGGGCACCGGCGGAGCAACCTTGCGGTAAATATCTTATTTTTTGCTTATATAAAATCAATATTCTTTTTCTGTTCATTCTTTAGTTGTTTTATTTTGTTATGATTTAAAAATGATAATTAGAAAAGAGGATTACTTTAAAATTATTTTAAAATTTTGTGAATACGTATTTTTAAATACGTATCTTTTTTAGAAAATGTATTATTATTTTTATAAATATCTAACTGAAAATTAAAAAAATCGGTATTTATGCAAAAAATTATACATTTTAAAAATGACTATTTTCAAGATAACTTTGCGTTTTGTAAATATTTTTTAAAATATTAATTGACTTTTTCTGCTTTGTTTTAATTTAGATTTCAATTTATTTGTTACAGAATCATCGTAACGACGTTGCAGATGTAACTCCGCTGTTGCGCATCGGATTGGTGAGTAATGAATTAATATTTTTATTAAGGTAACGAATGTGTGGTAATTTCATTAATATATTATAGATGCATCAATTTAATAAAAATGTTCGGATAAATGTATGTATAGTACTCCATACATCCGTTGCCTTAAAATGGATACGTTGTAATAGAGTAGGATAAATTTAATCCTGAATACCTCTTCATTATGAAATTTATTTTGCATGTAAAAATTTATAATATTACGTTACACCCAGTTTGAGTTATTTTTAATCATTCCTATAAGTCGCCACTGCTATTTCCCCTATTCACAATATCTTGTTAATTTAACTAAAACAAATATATATAGAATAAAATTATTTAACTCAAAAAAACTGTTAAAGGCTTAAATTTTGTTTACTTATTATAAATTCACGTATATTATATGAACCTTGACTTAATTGTAAATAATTCAAGCTCAATTTGATACTCTCTGATTAATTCTATCTCAAAATATGATAAAAAAATATATTGATTCTTTCGACGTGGTCGTTTTGGAAAGTTGTTACAGTGTAATAAGTATTGTTTTATTATTTTGTCTACCTATCCTATTCTTAAATATTCAGGATTAAATTTTATATAAGTTGGTGCAAAAAAGCAACATACATACATATATATGTATAATATATATCGTTTTCTAAGATATTCTTTCAATTATTTCACTCTTATTTGTACACATGTTACTAACGAAGTTATATTGTTAAAATGTCATTTCATCAATTTATTGATCTCGCTTTTTCATAAAAGACATTTTTACGATTATTAATTATTACTATGTACTTATCTCAATGCATTGACTTTAGCCTATATAAGCTTTTATAACTTATCCATATATAGTAATGGATTTTATATCAGTTAAAGTAGTAACATGATGTTAGATCCAATATAGATTTTGTCACGAAGTAGAAGAATTTTATCTCATACTTATTTTAAAATCGCGTTCAGAGTTTTGCATTATTTAAAACTTAATTTTATAAATATTAAATTGTACAAAAAATATAATTCTAATTAATACTTTACAAAATACAAAAAGATATGTTTATTAATGTAAGGGAAAATTATCTTTTTTGGATCTTACATCATTCATCTGAATTTCTTATCTCCGCTTACTTTGAGATTCAGCAAATCGTTCGAATCGAAATTATAAATAGGTGCATAGGCCTTGAATTTTATCGGGCCCTTTATTATAATTTAATTGATTTAGCAATTTTCAATTTATTCTTAAATTAATGTTTTATTTGTTTTGTTATTGTAAAATTTATATTAAAAATTTACATTAAGGAAATTAATTTAATTTCACAATATTCGAGAATTTTGAAATCAAAACGTTGTTGATATAAAATTTTTTTTAATTTAAATTTATTTCTCGTCGAATATTTATATTTTTAATTTTTAATAAACGCGAAATTTATTTGTATATTAATGGAATTATTATTATTATTACTGATAATTGTTGATATTAATATTTAATCAATTAATATTTGGTCTCTTTGCGACGCGTTTGTGTTTTGCGCATCATACGGAAGCGTAAAATCTTACGCTTACTGCCGACGATGTTTGTCGATAGCAAAAAGGAGTTCTCCTTGTTATCGATATCTGGTATATGAAGTTAGAGAATTGGCCAGGAGCAACGAAAGGTGAGTTCAATCTGGCCAGAAGAAAGAAGAGGCTCTACATGAAGTAGGTTGATGTGTAACACCAATCTAAATTTTTTAAAGATACATAAAGATAAAAACTAAATATTCGGGAGGGTAACTCGCAAATTGCGAGCTCTTATATTTTTTGAATTATTTGTTTATTTAAAATACAAAAATAACCAACAAACAACAGGGCTAATGTGGAGAGCCAGTGCGGATAATCAAGTGCAAATTTTGTAGATTGTTTAATGAACAAAACTTGCACTGATTCTTATTTGATTTATTATTTGTTCATTTTTTTGTATTTTAAAGATTGAAAATCTGTTTACTTATTATTATTTATTACTCATTTATTTAATAAGCTCGCGATTCTGTTATGTTCCACTTAATTTATCATATACGCGATAGGACATGATTAGGCATTAGCTGCTGCGTTTAGCAAAGAAAGCAGCTTTGCAGCTTTTGTAAAATTCTTCAATATGGTTGATTTATAAATTTAAATCCAAAAAGAATCAGCAAGACCCAATTATATTGACGAATATTGTATTTTACAACATTTGCAAAGCTGTTTTTTCTGCTGAACACAGCCATTAACGTATTATTCGCGATGTTATTACACATTAATGAAGTAATATAGATAGGATAGTCACGAATGAATTAAAATACGGGTGGATAGGACAAGTATGAATATATAGACTGTATAAATATATGCGAATAATGATACAGTAGAATAATTAGAAATAAAAATATAAATGCAGAAAAGCGAATGTATAAATAATTTGATAGATTTTAGTTATTTCAGCAATTTTTAAGGTCTGTTTTCTATTAATGGGTGTACTGAATGAATGCACTTTTGGAAATTAAAGTGAGATAGAAATACGTGATTGATATTTATTTAAAGAGAGAAAGAGAGTTCTAGAGTAGTTTAATGCAGGGGATCAGAAAACAATCATTATTACCATTAGGATCACCACCAAAAATGAATATGTCGTGCAGTTTACATCTACTTCTTCAGAGGGCAGTAGTATGCGGGAGCATTTTGCGGTTACAGAAAAAAGTTCCTCATGTCTTCTCTCTAATATGAATATTAATATTATTGATTGTCGATATACAATTGGAAGTCATAATAGTTTCTCTTTTTCTTTGCTGCCTTGTTTCATCACGTGTTCCAATCTTTTCAACGTTTTCAGACTGTAACATACTGTAAGCAACATGACAATGTGCAATACGCAGTCGTGTGATCAATATAAATTATAAGCAAGAACTAAAGAAGTGTGAACATTTGAACAATAAAAAAGTAAAAGTGTACTACACGTGGATTGTAGACTAAAAACGTTTTATGCATATTTGTAGGAATAAACTTGATTAAGTCATGAGAAAACGCGAATTAAATTCAAAGGCATTTAAACGTGCTGAAAACAATTTGCTATCTAAATTGAATAATACGTTTTTGAAGAATTATCCACATCATGTAATGCCGGGTTACAACTTGAATAAGTCACCATGTATTGAGACATGGGATGAAGGGAATGCCCAGGGACTTTACCAAGAATTTCCATATAATTGTGATTTGCCAAAACCATTATTGCCACCGGCAAAGTTGTCAAGAACAGGTAACAATACTGATATGAAATCTTTGTGAGTTTTTTTAAAATATGACTTTTTAGAAATTTATTAATTTGAATATATAGTTTGTATTTGAAATATTTAATATCTCAATAGGATTTTCAATTTCTTATAATTCTTAGACATAAACTTTACAATATTATAATTTTATTAAATATAATTACATTTTATTTCTTTTAATACTTCGTAGTACTTAGCGAAGAAGATCCAGCGTTGCAACTTCTCACTTTCAAAAACCACTTAAAAGATGAAACAGATAGGTTAATGAATTACTATGAAAAACATAAAAAAGGTTGTACATAAATGTATTATAATATAACAGATTTAATAACAACTTTTAACTTAGTAAAATGTACTCTTTACCAACTAACTTGGTAAAATGTATTCTTGATAGAATTTCAACTACCCAAAAAAAAGATAAAGTGGATGAAAGGATGTAAGGCAAATGTACCTAAATATATCGCAGATATAGCTGAATTGCTTGATATGGATCCGGATCCTTATTTTGAAGGAGTATGTTTAACAAATTGTTGCAAAATTTGAAAGAAATAAATTGTACATTATGACAACAGAATATTATTAATAAAACATCTTTTTAGACTTACAACTGGTACTATACAGGTGGATGTTTAAACTATGTTCAGCTAAATGGTTGGGATGTCCTATTATTTCCATTTATGGGAGACTTAGGTATTCTAGCATAAAATGTTTGTGAATATATTAATTTGTGCAGTGTTTATTTTAATCTTCCTCTTATTTTCAGTTGCTGCACATATTGTACCCATGGAAGATTTTATATGGAAGCCTTTGTTACAAAATTCAGCTAAATATAAATTACATAGATCATTGTATGAAATTAGACAATGCAAGCTTACTGATACATGTATGCGTATTTATAATCTTAAAATAAAAAAAAATATAAAATCATAATATATCTAAAAGTTTGTTATATTAGTAATTCTCTTCATTTTTAGGTAGAATTTTAGGAAGGCATAAAGATCATTGTACTCTTTACACATTGTCCAATTCTGAGAATCATTTGCTGCTTAATGAAGTTTATAAGCAAGCATCAAAAGTGCCATATGTCAGTGCTGATTTAAGTTTGACTAATATTAATTATCATTGTACGTTAAATGCAAAAAAAATATTGTCCTTATGGGATATAAATAGACCGTTAGTATTTCTTTATATTCTTTATGTATTTTTTTGTTCTTTTAATGTTGATGTATACTTTTTTTTCAGAAATTATATTAGTAGTGGTTCTGTATTACAAAACAATACAACACATGATGCTTGGGGGTGTATAAGATTCCAAGAAATTGATCCAAACGTTTTAATTTACGTAGATAGATGTTGCTTGCATTATCTTGATACTAGAGTAAGAAACTGACAAGCTTTAAATCTATATTTATTTTCTTACATAAATTATAAATTATAAATTTCATAAATTATCATTTCCTAAATCACTTATTTAATAATAAGAATATATTTATTTTTTATACATTAATAAAGAATTATTTTATTTAACTTTTTAGATTGCTCTTGATCAAGCATGTCTCACGTTGTGTCCGAAATTTAATTTAGAAAACTGCGAGAGTTTGTCGATAGAAGTTTCGAGTAAACACAACAATTGTCATTATTTAGGCACTTATCATTCTTTTTTGATGTGCGATAATCGTTCTCCAAAGCACTGTGTACGACAAAAATGGACGCACCAGTTCAAGGATATTCCGCTATTGGCAGCTATAACTAATAAGTTAATAATGTTAAATAATAATTCTAATTACAATAAAAAATTAATTGCTATTATAATAACTACTATATCGCAATCTTGTTACAGTGATGACAAGGAAATGATTATTCTGTCAACTCAAAAAGCTGGCGAGAATACAATAATTTTGAACACATGGATGGATGAGGAGAAGTCTCATTCATTTAATTTACCTTTCACACCTCCATACATTGCAGAAACATTAAATAAATCTCAAATACAAGGAATGTGCTTAAATCCGGATTTACAAAGCAGATTTGAATTATGTAATGTTGGTAGCACATTAGTCACAAATGTAAAGAAAGGAGGAGTGTTCTTCTTCGTACAAAATTCTATTGGTATAGTTATTGTATCTCATTCTATCATAGTATTACTGGTATTATTATATCTTGGAACATCATGCCCAACATATTTTTTCTTGTTTTTATAGGTGATATATTTTATCAATGCATAACACACGAAGATATATTGGATAAATATTCTCCTATAAATAATAAAGCATGTTATGCATTGGATATGTGGGAAAAAGCTTTATTAACCCAAGATGAATCGCTAATACCTTTATCTCTTACTGACAAGTGCAATATGCAATATATATATAAAAGTAAATTTAATTTTTATTTAAATATATTTTGAATGATTAAGGCCGGATTCTACCAATATAGTTTAATTTTAATCTCGGTTTCACTTCATTTTTTTATAGTTTTAAGAAAAAGATGAATAAATTGAATTGAAATAAAATCTGTGTTGATAGAAACGGACATAATTCTAATAAGTTAAACCGATATTAAAGTTAATCTTACATTGATGGAACCGGGCCTAAGTAACGCAAATCATGAAAATAATTTTACAGATTTTAAGAATCACAAGCTCAGCCGTCCTTTAAGATCCAATAATGAAAATGTAGACAATAGTTTTGAGCCAACCTGGAAACAATCGTTAGCTGCATTGGGATCATATGTGGATCTATTAGCACCAGAACTTCTTGCTGTTTGGGACATATGCGAAACAGTACCTGCACCAGAAACGAAATCAAATCAGAAAGTTTTGAATTGGTTGGAATCCTCAACTTCGAATCATCTTGTTACGCAATCACAAGATGTATCTGATCACATTCCTACTCCTATCAATACTCAAGAATTAATTAATGTATCGCAAGAGTACGATCTTATAGACATTGACGATAGCAGTATACTGCAAGAAATGTTCTTGCCAAAAGTTAAATCAAACTAGCACGATAAAACGTGTTTAAATAATTTACATAAATAGAAATTAATAGATATATAGAAATAATTTATTTTTTTGTATGTAATATATATCGAAGTTATATATTACTAACACTAAAGTTATGTATAAATAAATAAAATTATTTTTAGAATAATTATTTATTGTATTATAACAAAAATTAAATGATATTCATGCACATATCCGTAATGCGACGAAATGACTGAATATGTTGTTTTTAAATGATATACACATATTTAAAATTTTTAACGTGATTTATTTTGACTAGCGATTCCGTAGGAAAGATGGTTTCCATCTCGAAATAAGTACTTTGCTGTTGTCTTGTTGCTTGTTTTGTTCTTCCTCCATTTGCATCTGTTAATAATTATCAAATTCGATTATATACATTTTTTCTATATTTTATAATAAAGTTAATTTTACGTTAATGAAACCTAATAAATAACACATATGAAAATAATTTTATAGATTTTACTTACCAAAAATTTTCGTCGATTTTCTTTAAACATTTCCAATGGATTGTCAAATTGTCTATAATAATTTAGTACGTCTCGCACGTCTTGTACATTTGCTGTTAATATCGCTATAATAAAGATAAACAATAAAGATAAATTTTTATCATTCAATGAAGATTAAAAATAATATTGATATTTATTATAACTAAAAAATTTATACTAGGCATATTAATTATTGATAATTCCTATGTATTACAGAAAATAGCAAAAATAATGCTATATAAAATTATTTTCAAAACAAATAATTTTAAGATTAATCTTACTTTTCAGGAATGCCGCCAAGTCATACAACGTAGTATCATCATCATTGCCCGTCCACCGAGGAAGTTTAAATGCATTTTCTGGATTTAACTTCACGCTATCTTCATTCCAATCGATAACAATAACCTGTAATCATTACATGCAATAATAACTCTAAAAAATTTTCACAAATGTAATAATAAATGTAATTTTTTTTAATGTGTTAATAGTTACTCTACTAAGGTCACGATTGAGAGCTCCTAGATCTTTAACGTGATGTCCATCCACAAAACGTGTTGCATCTCTCACTAATCTGTACATGATATATCCATTTGGATCAAGAGCATCCAAAATAGGAAACACTGTCTGTAAATGAAATAGATATAATTTTTTCTTATATAAATATAATTCTTTTCTGCTAAATATATTTAAAACAAAAAAAGTTAAAGACAGTTGTACCATTCCTTGTTCAGCTGTATAAATCACAATCTCAAATTGTGGTGGAGCAACTGCTTCTAAAAATTGATCGACTCCAGGTCGCTTTTTAAATCTCCATCCAGTTTGATACTACAAATAAAACATCGTACTCATATAATATCAAGTACAAAATTAACATGTTTATTATTAATTTTATTTAATATAATGCATGTTTTTATATACACGTATTTTATTATGCACAAAATGTATTAAAAAGGCGAACTGAATATTTTAAATATTGATTCTGTATTCTAAATCCTATATTTTTCTAAACTCTATAGTTTATATAGGAAATAATAATTCTAAGTTACATATAAATGACACAGGTTTTTTAATACATCACTCACATGTGATACGTGATAGCAAATATATTGAATTATATTGAAACTTAACAGATTAGATACTTACTGTCCAATCTGGATGTACGAGAAGGTCTGTCATTTCCAAAACTAAAGTATATGGTGGTTGGATATATGGATGTTTCAATGGATCAGGTAACAATTTTTCCCTACTGGGTTCTTGTACTAGCTATAAACACAATAAAAATAACCATAAGATATATATCTTTAACAATAGTCAAGATATCTCTTTAACAAATAAATATAATTTCACATAAAATATATTTCTGAACTTAGAATTAGAAAATATACTGTGCATGAAAAAAGTACATACAAACTATAAACAAAAGACTA
>NW_017259336.1:3892845-3896206 GCF_001594045.1 Atta colombica | reverse complement strand
ATATATATATACATTACAAATATAAATATAATTAATCATAAAAGCCTCGTACTCTTGTATAATAATTGAGCTCCCTCTTGACTCTCTTGTAAATTTGTTCAAAGAATGGTAAATTGGAAAATTCATCCTCGATGACATTCCCATGTTCATCATAGTTAGGTCTTCCTAGTTCATAAACTAAATAAGTGAAGCCAATACCCATAAACACACCAAACGCTGCAAACCCATAGTTCATCATTTTTTTTGATCTTTCACGATTTGCTTTTTCTTCCTCATCTTCCTTTTGTTGTTCACTTTGTTTCTTGTGAACTGTCGCTTCCTGTACCAATGATTCAGCTTCATTTATCGAAGACTGTATATTAGTTAGATTACTAGTGATTTTTGGGCGATTTGTTGCTGCAAATAAAAAATTTTGCTCATAAAATAAAAAACACATTTAAAATATTTTTATACATATATTTATAAATTTCTTCAGGTCAAAGCAAGGACATAATATTTTTTTAAATTGCACATGCAATATGCACATATATTACATCCGAGATATAAGAAAAATAAAAATTGACAGTTCCATCTATCAACGTTAATTTTTATTAAATATTGACATTATATATTTCTGTTGTGAATGGCGTGTGCGATTTGCTATTAAAATAATTTTAATTGTAAGAAGATCCCACGCTTTCAAGAAAGAGGTTATGGTTATGCTCACTTTCAGTACTGTAGCGATGTTTTCGCGTTGATTGAATAAGCGATATTCGGCCAAGGGGCGGTCGGAGAGTACAGTATGTCGTTCCCGCGTTCGCATTGTATATTTTACACAAAACTCGCAAACTCCGCATCGCAAAGGCCATAATTTGAGGATACCATGAGCTTTCCGCCTTTCGGTGCGAATTACTGCACTAGTGCACGTACTCCTGTATCTTCCGGCCGGCGAGACTTCACACGCGGCCGATAAATCTGAGTGTCCATCTTCCCGATCGAGGATAAACGATCGAGAGTACTTGTTAGAGGAAAATGTATGACACACACACACACACACACACACGCGCGCGCGCGCGCGCGCGCGCGCGTGTGTGTGTGCCGCATATAATTGAGTTATATGATTAACAAAGCCTAGAAATTTTTGGATTGCATTCAATTTTTATTGATACATTAATGATCTCTATATGTTAATTATGAATTGTCAATATTTATACGAAGCAATAGTTAATAAAAATATTGAAAAGAGACTGAAGAAAAATAAAAATATTGAAAAGAGATCGAAGAGATACTCTGAACTTCTCGCTCTTATATTTGATTTGAATCGATCATGTTTTCGCGGGGCGATGTTTTGTCGAAGAGTCACGTGATGACGCGATCGCGAACGCGCGCGTTAGACGCCATCTTCTTTTTTCAAACAATTTCAGTTTGCCCCGATTATCTTCCGTGATGGATCGGTCCGTCGCGACGTCGTGATTTCGTGTGGAAGGAACTTCTCAGAAAGACGATAATCGGAAACAGGTAGAAGACTAGAAGTAAGTAAGGTACAATTCAACGATATGCTGCGAAATTTTGTCCATTTCACTGACGTTGAATATCATACTTACGTAAATCCGCGATATGTACCTTATTCAAGGTATTTGATAATGGCCGAAGTATCGCTTGATCGAAATTTCATGTTGCACTTTAATTCTTGTGAATTAATTAATTCAGAGCGGTATCAAAAAGTTTATGAGTTTTCGCCATATCCTTGCCGTTCACTTCGTCAGGGAAATGGGAGGAGCATACTGATAACAGTATCAGTGTGCTCCTTGCTTCGATAAAGTCCGATATCGTTCATACCTTGACGGAAAAGCGGAACTCGCAGTAGTAGTAGGCGGTATTTCGCTTGTCTGCTTCTGTCTTTCCGCGAGTTCTGATTGACTTCCGCGAGTTCTGATTGACTTCCGCTTTTCCATTTTCCGTTTTTCCGTCAAGATGTGAATCCGGTCTTAGGATCACGAACGACATTAGCAATGGATCACAATATGGCGGTAATCCTTTGGCATCTCTGAAGAAAACGCCCGTGAAAGCTTTCAAAAGAATTAATCAATTATTCTGTTCTTTCAAAATCACACATTTATTTTATATTACAGAAGAAAGCTAAATCTATTGGTGAAACCTTAAAAGAATTTACAAGAGGAAAAAAAAAGAGGAAAAAAGAGAGGGGAAATTTTTTTGTCGTGTTCAACATTACACAGACTATCTTTCAGTAGTTCAGCCATTCGTTATGTCCAACCATCGCTGTAAGTAGTATTACATGTCTATCAAGTGAATCTATATTGAAAGAATTTGTTAATATGGCATAATAATATTTTTACTAAATCTTATGAAATTGAGAATGCGAAATCAATAATGAATATAATAAAACTAGTTAAAAGAGGAAATAGCAATATTAATTTATTTGCGAAATACTAATAAAATTAAAATATAACATAATAATGTAATATAATGATAAAATAATGATAAAATAATGATAGAAAATTGATATTTTTTAAATACATGAACTGGAATTTCATAAAAATAATAATATTTATATCTTTATTGTATGCATATAATAAATGTATGTATACCTACTTACATATGAATCAGGGTCTCTTTCACCAACCTCGATTAATTTAGTTAACCGATAGTTATAAGGGATTCATTTATGCCCATTTCTACCAACGTAGATTAACTTTAATCTCGATTCAATTTACTCTTCTTTTTCTAATCTTTAAACCTAGAAAAAGACGAAGAGTAAGTTGAACCGAGATTAAAGTTAATCTATATTGGAAGCGGGTATTAGGCCCAGTTTCACAATTCATGATTAACTTTTAACTGAGGTTTAACTTATTTTAAATCTCGATTAAAAGTTAACCATGAAACTTAACATTAACTTGTGAAACTGGGTCTAAATAAGCTCCATGTAATCATTGATTAATTTAACTAAGATTGATGAAAAAAACTCTCAATCAGTTAATACATCATTTTTTAAGGACTAAATTAAGGTTTCTTTTTTGACTGCATATCAATTTTTATATCATTATTTATATTATGTACGCAATTATTATTATGAAGCTTGTAAAGTTTATTTTGTGTGTGTGTGTGTATGTGTGTGTGTGTGTGTGTGTGTGTGTGCGTGTGTGCGTGCGTGTGTGCGTGCGTGCGTGCGTGCGTGCGTGCGTGCGTGCGTGCGTGCATGCGTACGTGCGTGTGTATGTGTGTGTGTATGTGTGTGTGTATGTGTGTGTGTATGTGGAAGTACGAAATCATATAAAATAATTAATGAATTATTTATATTTCATTAATTATTTATATTATAAAACAAATTATTTAAATAGTTATTAGTCAAGTAATTTATATT
>NW_017259336.1:3892145-3892745 GCF_001594045.1 Atta colombica | reverse complement strand
AAAATAAATTTTTTAAATAATTTTGTTATTTGTATTTATATTGTATACTATATAACAAAAACATAAATATGATTATTTAAATAATTTGATTCAAATATAAATAATTGTACATATGGACGTATACATAATTATTTGTTTTACATATATATAAAATATAAAATTTATCGCAAGTAATAGGTAATATTATGATTTAATACATTAATGAAAAAACTTAAGATTGTTATATACATGTAAGAGCGACATGTATAACGTGAAATAACGTACATACAGGAAGCATGAATGTAAACGTGTTTTTCACATAACATGAGATATAGTCAGAACGATTTTGTAAGGGAGAAAATGGACGTACTTGATTCCTCTATAACTAATGAACATTTTTCATTGTTTTTCATAATTTTTGCTCGGTCGAGCTTTGTTTTCCCGGTTTCTCGGATTTATCATTCCTACTTTTAACATTCTCCAGATTTTCTTTTCACGCGATATCTTTTTACTGTCCTGACTACAAATACGAAATGGTCAAATGTGCAGCATTACTCACATTAATTAAGCAAGAAAATATTAGAGTTGCATTTGAGGAGAAGAAATATTTATGAAGGTATT
>NW_017259336.1:3881851-3892045 GCF_001594045.1 Atta colombica | reverse complement strand
AATAATTTTATTGTTAATTTCATTTTTCTAATATTTTTTATTTTTTCATGATCTTTTTTTATTTTCTTTTACTTAAAAAATTACATATACTTAAAAATATTTTCGCAAAATATTGTTTAGAATATTTATTAAATATTTTAAAGGAATTTTTAATATTACAAGTCGAAAAATTGTGGAAATTGCAATAATCAAATTGAAATTTTTCATCTGAAGGAAAATACACTGATTGGATGTAAAAGTGGTTCTTGTGAATCAAGAAAGTTAGTTGAAAATTGAAGTGAACGAAAGTAAGTTAGCGAGCGAGATTTCACTTTGAAATTTGATTAACTTTCTATTTCTATTGAATCACCCTTACCATTCTTTATTAAATTTTGCAAACTTTCTCAAAGACGCGACACAAAATAAAAATTGATATGATTTTGCGAAGTTGCATTGAATTACACATTTTATCATGTTTCTTCGTGTGTGTTCCTCCGCAGCGATCATTATTCGAAATTGACACGATGGACGAACGGCGGTGAACAGCGGCGAACCTATTGTGATTCCATTGGGTCATCCCGTTAGTCATGATTAAGCAAATTTCATACTCGAGCTATTAATATTACAGCAGGTGACCGCGCGAGTTCCACAAAATTCCCCTGGCTAGTATAGAATGCATACACTGACCTCGACAACCGCCATATCGTCGGCGAACTTGCTGAACTTGATTAAATTGCGTTTGACGACACTTCGACTATTTATGGGTCGAGAGCAAATAATCGAATGGTTTTTGAATTCTCTATAATGCATAGATAGATGCCGATAGATTTCGTTAGGTATTAGAAAAATAAAAAAAGAGAAAGAAAAAGAATTGTGTTCGACATGACATCGACTATTTATAGGTTGAGAGTAAATCGAAAATGGTTTGAAAATCTTTTATGTGATAGATTTTTGATAATTAGCAAAATAGAGAGAAAGAGGGGGGAGGGAGAGAGATTGATTGATTGATTGATCGATCTTTATTAGTTTCATTAGCTACAGTATGTGATACAATCTAATATAATGCCTATTTATTAATTATATGGCACTAGCGTTCTTTTAAAATTTTTAAATCTTTTCCTTTCTTATTTCATTAAGTAAATTGTTGTACGTTTTAAACCCATCATATAACAACATTTTCTGTCCCTCTCTAATTTTACATTTTTTAATATGTGTATTTCCCTTTGATCTTGTTTGAATTCCTTCCTCTCTTCTTACTTGCTCTATCTCACTTTTTAAATAATCCGGACAATCTCCATTTACCATTTTATGTCAAAATACAAACATATATTTCTTTCCTTAATTGACATAAATTGCAATTGCTCAAGCATGTCTTCAATTCTTGTTCTGTAATTGCATCATAATATTATTTTCATTCTTTTATTTTGTAATTTCTGTAAATATTGCACATTATAATCATTTAAACTCAATAATATAGATGAACATTATTCAAACAATGAAGCAATTATCGTTTTGTATACAACACACTTTATGCATGGTGTTAAATTCATACTAATTCATACTAATTCATACTAATTCATACTAATTCGACGAAATGCCCCCAATTTCGATCCTATCTTTTTCCCCAGATAGTTAACAATGTGCTGCAAAATTTAAATGTCTATCTATAATGACACCTAAGTATTTAATTTCACTAACCACTTCTAATGCTATATTTTCTAATTTTACTTTTATATTGCTTTCCGATATTTTTTTTTAATACCTTTAATTAGCATAACTTTGGTTTTATTCATATTTAATTTCAGTCTATTATTTTTCAACCATTCCTCTATTTTTGTATCTGTATAGATTAAGATTATCATTTATTTTTGGCTTGTATGTCTATTGTATATATTAGTCTATTGTATATATTAGTAGTAATCATCTAATTAATTTCATAATTGAAAACAATCTCGTTAAGTTATTTATATAGAATAAAAATAATAACGATTCTAATACTGATCCCTGTAGAACTCCCAGCTTCACAGCAATAGATCCTGATAAACTTCCATTAAATTTAACTCTCTGAGTTCTGTTTTCTAAATAACTTTAAAACCAATTAAGTACTACTCCTGTTATCCCATAACTTTTCATTTTCTTTCTCTCAACAAAATATCTCTGTTTATTAATTCAAATCCTTTTTAAATCGAAAAGTATTCCTGTTATCTTTCTTTAATCTATACTTTTTTTCCAACTCGATATAACCCATTGAAGAACAAACTTATATGAATGTCTCGCTCTAAACTCTGATTGGCACTCTTCTAATAATTTATTATTCTCTACATAATTAATTAATTGTGAACTATTTCTTATTATTTCTAATACCTTCTCTAAACCGGTAACTTATAGGTCGAAATTCTTCTATTTTTTTTGTTCTTTGTATTTTTGATATAGGAATTACAATAGTTTCTTTCCACTCATTTGAGAATATTCTTTCCTCTGAGGATCTATTCAGTACTTCGTACAATTTTATACCTGCCACCCTTTTCATTATCTCAACAGTTATTCCTTCTTCTGTACACTTTTGTTTCCTAATCTATTAACTATTCGATTTAATTCACCTACATTAATTACATTAAAAACTTCAAATTTACTCTCAGTATATTTATCTATTATTAATTCTAATGTATCATCGCTTTCTAAAGTCCCTAATATGCTATCTATAAAATATCTATTAAAAATATTTGCTATCTAATATATATTATACTATACAAAGTGTCTCCACACTAAATCTCCTTATATGTATCTCTATTTATATTATTTTCAGCAACTCTCTCTCTCTCTCTCTCTCTCTCTTGAGAGAGAGAGAGAGAGAGAGAGAGAGAATTGCGTATGATTAAATTGCATTCGACGAAACTTCAGCTACTTATGAATAAATAATCTCGAATGATTTTAAAATCCTCTATGCGCCAGTAGATTTCGAAGGTATTAGAAAGATAAGAAAAGAGAAACAATTATTATACATATGATTACCTAAGTTACGTTCGATGAGATTTTGGCTATTTATGGATTGAGGGCAAATATAGTTTTAATTCTCTATGATGCAACAGATTTCGAAAGCGTTGGAAAAAAGATAAAGAAAGAATCGTGTATATGTGAATATATGATATATTATGAATATATGATATACTGATATTCTATGTGCTATTATCCTTGTGTAATAAGCATCCAAATCACATAATTTATCTATGAAGATAAAATACTGTAGGGGAATTTTATAGTATTTTATCGCATCGGATCCTTTCTATTAGGGGGACATGATGATGTTTGATCCTTTTTTTTTTCAAGAAGCGTACGTAGGGGCGGAAGCTCGTGTCAGCTGCCGTTAGAACGGTAATGAGAGGTGCCATAACGTTAACGGGCGAACGCATACATTCCAGCAATTACGTCGCTCCAACTAATTTCTGTCCCTCGGTAAACTTGAGGAATTCCAGGCAGCGAATATGTGCCCGCGGGGGTTTGCGAAGAGAGGAAAGAGCGGGAGGGGCCCAGGTCAGGGGTGACGGTTGACCATTTCGCTGGTTCTCGCGTTTTCCTGTTCTCACAAGCGGTCCTAGACATCGCGCACTTGTCGAACACACAGACGAGATACATACGAATGACGCCAGATACATTCACAGAGTTGTAGACTTCTATATAAGGTGGCTTGGAAAACGTTCCACACGTCAGCAAGACTATATTTTTTGACCAGACTGAGAAATGGACTTTACTTTCAAAACTTTACTTTCAAACTTTAAAAGAAATTTACATGGAATCGTTACATTGTATCGACATTGTTAAATCAGGAATTACTTAAGAAAAAAACATATTCGACGTGTGAAATTTAACTCCATTATTACTCCTTAAACTATGAAAACAGTACACTGAGTATAGGCACATCCAACTCAATTTAATTGTTTATAACTTCCATTGTTTATAATTTTTATAAAAATAAACATTGTAATTTTTTTTTTCAATTGAAATATCACATTAAGAAGCATAATAATATCAAACAAATAATATCAAATAAATAATAATATCAAACAATGTATGTATCTTTAGGTATTAATAAAAAGTTATAAGCAATAAAAAAGGCATTCAAAAAGCATTGGAAAAAAAATAGGATATATATTGAAAAAAACGTTTAAGGGTTAAATAATCAGTAAAATTTTAAATTTACTCCAAATTTAGATTAATCAAAATTAATTTGTGTTTTAGGAATATAAGAAGAATTAAAATTAAGTAATTGAAATTAATTAATTTATTTTTCTCATAATCATTGCACGTTTATCGTAGTTTATGCCATAAGTAATTTCGATATTCTAATGCTCATTTTCACTAACGTAGATTAATTTTAATCTCGGTTCAATTTACTCTTCTTTTTCTAATTCTAAAGGAAATAGGCATTAGTGTCTTATATTATCGTCAGTATATTGAGATCTAAATATATTAATGTATTTTTTTCTTGGCTCACCCTGTATATTACTGTACAGCCGACTTCCCCAAGACACGGACACACGTGGAAATTGCAGACACGTGCGGCTACGGTACGCGCCCTTTAGCATCACGGAGAAGAGAGGATGGAGATGGGTGGCAGGAGGGTTGTTTGTCGAGAGAATTTTCAGTGCGCACCCGCTGGCCGGTATTACGGCCCGGATTAATTCCCAACAAAAATATGCGAGATATTTTAGCCGGCCGGACGAGAACATTCGCACGCGAGCGCACGGAAGCCGCAAAAAGGGAACAAGCGCGGATGCATTTGTCCGGCGATGCGCGTCGCGTATTTTGCTTTCGGATCGTGCGAGCCAAATATTCACCGCGATGAATTGTCGGGGACGACAGAAAACGCGCGTTTTGTTTGCGCCTCGACATCGCAGCTCTGCTAATCACGTCAATGCGTTCACTCGCCGGGAGATGCAACGAGCGATCGCGATTAACCATTTCCGGTTCAGAGTTACATACATTGTGTCAACAAGAAAATCTGATACAATTTGAAGACGAACGGAGCATTAGCACATTGTTTCTAATTATTAGAACTATGGCCGTAATCTGATTCATGCTGACAATGCTTATGAGCATCATTTATCTTTGTTTAACATTTGACAACAAAGATAATAGATTTTTAAGCGTTGTGAGCGTGAATCTGACCAAGGCCTATGTGTAATAATAAAAATATAATCTTCTATATATTTGTTCCTTGTGTGTTGTATACATTATTTGAAAATTACATATTTAGAAACAAAACAAGTCACGATAACGTCAAAATTAAAATGAATCGGAAGTTATTGAAAAATGATTTTTAACGATCATGGATCACGATTTTGGAGTCGTTTTGATATCATTATGATTTGTTGTTCTGCTTATATTATAATAAAGATTGAGATTTTTGTTTTTTAAGATTGTAAAACTTAAGAAGCCTATAAGATATGTATTGTATTAGCTCGTGCAAGTACAATTATCATACAGAAATAAATTAGCGTAGGCAAAAGAAACAATGAGAAAATCGGTAGACAACGCACGCTGTACTGTCTACCACGATATTTATAAGCTTTATGCAGGAAGTCGCTCAAGTAAACCAGCCGTAACTTACGATGCGGCGAGTAACGCGAAAAATATGAGCTAATAGCTGTGTAGCATGGTGTAATGATCTATAAATGCACCGGGCTATGTAAATGAACAGACACAGCGGCGTCGTATCAAATGAGCTTGCGAGCTTTTTTGTTCTGGTTGTTCTCACACGTCTGTACGTCGCGTTTAACGTCGAAAAGATTCCTGAACGAAATTCTCCAGGCCGAAAATAGTCAGGTCATTCACAATCCCGACAATCTATTCGTGTCACCTGTTTCTATTTTGTATACGAATTATCATATTTAACATAAACGACGAAATCCATTTTATTATGATTTAGTTTTCATTAAATAAGTTTTCGCGGACAGGAATATTCATATATTATTTCTATCATTACATGTAGATTATTTACGAATTTAAAAAGGAAATTAAATACCGTACCATTTACATTGTACAGATATTTTAGAATTATGTCATGCTTTACTAAATATATAATTTATTAAATATTTTTAATTTAAATCGTTATACTGATATGAGAACAATTCAATATTCTGTCAAATTTTAATTTCCGCTTTATGTGTATTTGTATTAGTTTTCATATGATTTGTGCAAAATGACATGGTTCTAAAACAAAATGTATCATGTGAGAAGTTTCTTATTAAAGTCAGAGAAGCGCATTAATCGTCTTTACTTTATTAAGAAAGTTCGCTCTCGTTTAATGCTACAGTTTTATCGCGGATTATATGACTTTCGAAAATTGCACAACTTTTTCAATGACGCTCACGAAGTGATAAATAATAAATATAAATATGTACAAGTATTAGCAACAAAACATATTTAAGAAAAATTATAATCTATATGTACATTTAATTTAAAAAATCTTCATGAATTCTCTTTAATATATATTTAACGAACTACTGACCTATATCTATAGAGACTAGTTAATTATTTCTATCTCTTCTTTCTCTGATTAATACATAATATGAGTCTATGAATTTGTGATAAAATTGAAATAGATGTTTAAATAATTGTGGCCTGCCATCTTTTATTGGAATATTAAAAAAGTTAAATGTCATTTCCTTGTCAAATCAACTACGTGTATTTTAATAATGGAATAATCAGATATTTAACATTCAAAAATGAATTCGTTGATATGAATAAAATATAAATATCATCAATATAAATATTCTTACTATATATAAATAATAAACGGATTATATTGCAATTTCTATCGTTTTGGCATTTCTACCTTTAGTTTCCAAATATTGGTATTTTAACAATAATCCGATGCCGACAATATTAAGCTCTTTATGCGATAACAAACCACAATTCGACGAAAAATACTCTTGTCATCAATCAATATTCATATATACTTCGTACAACTGTATGTGTACAAGCAGATGAGGACTAATAAAATTCATGATAATATCTCTCATTTCGTAAAATAGAAATTTCTAAAGAGTGAGAACGAATTTTTAGAGCGTATTAAAGTTACGAGAGTGGATGAACCAACGAGATATCTCGCGCTCGCAGTGGATGCGATCACGTCGCATACGCCATTGGGTATATTTTATGCAGCTCGCAACGCCGGTTTTTCACGCGACGTGAATTAGCCGCGTATCTCACGCAGCCGCTTTTAGCCTCCACTGCTGCCGATCGGCGGATTATCAGATCGCGCCCGATAAAAGGGTCCCGCCGCGCCGCGTGTACACGTATATCCGTGGTACATTTGTTCTCTCGCGTAATGGAATTATCGTAGGTACATACCGTTGGCACGCGATACTTCGATTATGCCGAATGCGCCCTTTCGCGGCCACCATCCACGCGTGTAATTCGAGTTTAATCGCCGCTGTGGAATTACTTCGCTCGCAAAAAAAATTGGTTCTTGCATCGCGGATCCAAAATTCATTATTGACCCTCGCAATTATGTGTAAAAGATATTATACAGTTACTAAGAACAAATGAAAGAACAGAAATTAAAAATTAGAACACTGAAAAAATTTAGTAATAGCTATCAAATGTGTCTTGTTTAGCGTATTGAGTGCAATATTTAGTAAATATTACTGAACATAATAATAGTAATAATAATAGTAATCGATTGTTTGATGATAATTAGAAAAATAAAATAATATTTTTAGTAAAAAAATTAGGATTGGTTTAGTTGATTTTGGTTATATTAACCGAACATTTGATCGAAATTATTTTAAGCTTCAATAATTATATAGGTTTTATTATATATATATTATTTGACTTTTTCTTGATTGAAATTTTAATTTATAATAAGAATGTTGAATAAAAGTTACGAGAGATTTTTTTGCAAGTTAAATATAACATTAAATATACAATGCATAAAATAAATGAGAGAATATTTATTTGATAAATACATATAATTCATCTATACCGACTTATTTATCAAAATTTTGAAATTCATTTCACTAAAATATGCGTATCTGTAAAACCGCTGTGGAACTTTAATTAATGTGAATCAATACTGATTGATTCATTCTTATTTAAAAATACACATTGCACTGCTTCCAAGTTGTATCGATATCATTTATACATAATACATTCCGCGATTCAATTAATGAAAGATATTTATGGCGAGACCATAATCCTTTAGAGACGATTCCTCTCTGCCGACTTTCAGCTAAACAGCGCCGTTATGCAAAGCTCCTAATTAGTCTACCAATCTATACGCTTATATGACTATGTAAATTTGACTATCCGACCTATTACGCGATTCTATGCATATGCGCCATCGAGAACGGGATTGCGTTTAATGTAGGTTGCGATGCCATTTACGATTGAACATTTCTTTGTTGACATATGCTGCAACGTTAGGTGTTATGTTTAACATGTGTATAAGAAAATTATTAAAATATTTATTGACATTAATAATTTATTTTTGTAAGAGAATGAAACATTTAGACATGAATTAACGTTAACATTAATTACAAAATCATTTTAATCCTAAAACGTTATTGATATAGTATTGCTATTCATACATAAATTTTATGTATAGGTATTACTCTCAATTATGATAACACAAATTTTTCATACATTTTGCACTTTTAATGAAATAATAAAATTTTTTTAATCTTTAAATCTTTATAAATACTACTAATTTATTAATTTAAAGGGAAGAAAAAATAAGCTTGCTATCAAATTAAATCTTGAAATGATATATGAAATACGATTTTTATTTGTCCCTTTATAATACTTAAATATAATAACAAAATAATAACACGAAACTGTTTAAAAATTGAAATTATTTATCATTTTCTATTATAGATAATACTAATCACTAGAGAGTCCAAATTGATGTAACTGAGGACACATATGTATATACAAAACGGACAGAAATTTAAAAAATTTATCTCCGCTTGTTTTAACTATACCATGGCAGATTGGACCTCCCAATGACTACTGAAGTTTGCGCCCACTTTGTTCACTTAAAAATTTACGTATCCATAGCATTTCAAGTTTAAATGGATTTATCAAATTTAGCGAGATTGCATTTCCAATGTGATATACTTTTTTATTTCAAAGATCTATTTATAGGTGATTATAATGAAACAAATTTGCATTGTTGAACACTACGTTTATTTTTGCGAGTTGATGCGTTCGGGATGTCGATATACAACTTGTGTATGCGGCGACTCACAATATTAAAAAAAAAAAAGAAAAAAAGAGAAGGCGAAAACCAGTGAAGTCCCGTAATCAGTTGCGCGGACGTAAACACGATGGAGACAATAGCAGCAAGGGCTGCCGATATTTGCGATCGTACAGACCCTTCGTAGAATAACTTTCCGGGCGCGCGCGTATCGACGCGAATTCATACGAGACTTACGCGCCGCAGCAGAAATATGAAAGCGCCGGCTTTTGTGCGCGCTTTCGGCTTTAAACAGCGCGACGCGGAATGAAACTCACTTCCGGAACGCGTCGTCCGGTTATTGTCTGCTTGAAACCGAACGCTGCCGCATCGCCCGATCGTTCCTGAATGAACGGGTGAGATCGTTGCGGCTGACACGGTTGTGACAGTGAGTGCGTGGCACTGTAGATACACATCGAAGCTGATTTTTATTACCGTCCGCTTTTGTCATCTCGATGCATCATACGATAGTCGGGGGTCGGTCGTAGCGAAACACGGCTACTGTCATTTTGTAAAATGTTAGAAACGTTTCGCGCGATTGCAGTTGTGAGTTGGAACGATACATTGTATTTATGTACGTTAGCAAATGTAACTTCAATGCATATCGCGCAGACTTGTTGAAACTGAAATGTTTTACATTGCATCTTTAGTGAATGCTTGAATTTTATCACTTTATCACTATAATATGTCATTATATGATTTTATCACTTGTTTTCTCTTTTGGTGATTGAAAAATTAAAATTAAAAGTGAGTCTATAATTCTTATCTATTTATCATAATTTTATAATTGAGGATGAGCAGAATAAAGGCACAATTCTACTTAGGCCCTTTTTCCGGCGAATAACTTTTTTACATAATATTGTTTGTAATAGAGAAGTATTGTAACATGTAACTTCTTACATAAATTCATTTGATATTGTACTCATATATATAATAAAAAAGTAGTAAATTATTTTAATTTTTATTAATATCAAGAT
>NW_017259336.1:3876911-3881751 GCF_001594045.1 Atta colombica | reverse complement strand
ATAGAATATATAATAGAATATTTAATAGAAACTAAAAATATATAATAGAAACAAAAAAATATAATACAGCTTCTTTTATAACTACATATACATATTTAAAGTTGTACTCAATGTATTTTTTATTTTAATCTGTTCTTGTTTTTACCGATTCCTTCGATTTGCAGAATATTTTTCAGCTTTATATTTTTGTACTTCTAATATATTTAATGTCTTTAAAAAGATTGCATAAAAATTTTCTATCTCGTTACAATAATATGGGGAACGCAAGTAAAGATGTAGTGTATATAACCGAAGTGACGCTCCGTGCTTTAAATACAACGAGGTCCCATAATTTACAGCGCATTCTGCCGGTAATGCACCGTGTCGTTGTGTATGTGAGTTATGTCTCGTCTGGCAACGAACACACAACCGCAACTCGCTTAAACGGAAAGAGTTCTATGTCGAAACATTTAGACCAGGGCTTACCGCGCCGTGCACACAATGCTATTGATTAATGAGCGATATTAAGCGCGACGCGCACTGCCCACTAAGAATTTAATATGGACTGTCAGTGCCCTGCTGTTTCAATATGCATTACTTGCATATTAAGTTCGTCTAGCGGGAGGTACGCATCTTGAGACGAACGATTCCGTGAAAAGATTTATGTTTCGCCATCAAAATTCGCGTTCGATCGATCGTTCAACGACGTAGCTTCTCGGCAAATATCTCCTCTTTACGATAGTGAGAACCCAACATAATTTCTCGTATGTATGTTTCTACTTATAGCTTGTTGATGTATATTACATTAAATCTGGGATTGGGAAGTAATGCGTTACTTAATTGCAACGTTGTTATTGTTATAATTATTTTTTAAAATAACGAATGGAAAATAATGATATAACATTTCCTTACAGTTGTAACATTAATGATAACGTAATTAATTTTTTGGGTAACGGTGATTAAATATAATTATTATTTTATAATGTACAATGCATGTGTACGGAACGCGCATATATAAGTGAGTTTTGATCATGCATTGTTAGATATCAAAGCACAGCAACCTCATCTTGATTTAAATAATATTTTGTTATTTTTAACTTCTATGTGTGTTATAATGTAAATCAATCTATTTCTGCGGCAATTAATTTCAAAGTAAACAATGTCCATGTTAATGTATGCACTTACATTAGTAAATCATAAAGGAGTTAAATTTAATATATTTTCTTGAGTTAAGTTGTTTAAGTGTTGTTTTAGTTAAATTAATTATTAAGAAGAAGCAGTCAATTTTTAAAAATCATTTAGAAATGATTAGAAACAACTTAAATTGAGTATAATTTGACATTATGAATTTAACAGTGTGTTGTGATTGTGTGTTGTTAACTATTATAGATCTTATATTGAATTGGTCAGCGAAAATAAAGCGTAACAAAAAATGTTTAAAGCGTTTACGAAGCGTTTCACGCTTCGTTTACGTTCCATTGTTCCAATCTCTTTAGAATGTTTGCTTACGCTTCTGTTACTTTCTTTTTATATTCGGCTTGTTCCTTTTTATTTTACTTTTATTTTCGTGGGTTGTTAGCGATATAGACAATTGGATGCCAAAAAAATGCATTGAAATGCAAATAAAAAAAATTATCAAAACTCGGTGCATAGTAACGAAAATTATAATGATTCGTTAGTTTTGAAAAGTATAATAAATTTTTCTTAAATCAATAATAATAATAAGTTGTTAAAAAAAAGTATCGGAGTAACGAATTATTTTTATAGAATAATTTTTCCAACCTTAGTTGAATCTCGAGATAGTTATTATTATATTATTGATTAATATAAATATTGATATAAATTGATATAAATATTGAATTGTGTAGATACATAATATAAATGCTTGTAGAAATAATAAATATGTAGGTATTAATAAAAAAAATGCTACGTAAAAGTGAATATTAAAAATTGTCATCAAAAAATTGAAACAAAGAACCGAAAGTTGATGCTCACGAAACATCCTTCGATTTTGTGTCAAGGCGGGATTGATTCGCGTAATTATTTAAGCTGATCTTCCGGGGTCGTGCTTCGAGAACGCTCGAAGCATGAAAATCGGATTCTTCGGACAGTTTTTCGTTGGTCAAATGGAGACTTTTAAGCTTGGCTTTGCTGCTGCCGTAAATAATGATCCGTCATCATTCACCATTGTTCTGGCAACGGATAGCCACGTGTCTTATTCTTGTCCTAGACAATGAGCGAGTTCAAGTCGGTAAAGCGGCTAGATCTGCCGAGTAAATGAGTATGATTGGTTCTTACCTATGAATCCAACCAATCATGTTTAATTGCTCGGCGAGCCGCTTTGCTGACTTGAATTCGTCCAATGTGACTTTCTTTTTACTGCTTTTCATATCGATACACATATACTAATATTGTGTGAACAATATTCATCTGCGTGGTAATAATTTAGATATTATATGGATAAAGATATGTTTCAATGAATCGAGGAAAGAAATAGAAGATTATGCATATGTATATATATATATACATATACACTAGTAGTGTGGATGTTGTGTCTCGATAAATACAACTTATTTTTAAAATTATTTTGCTGTCAATTAAACTCGAGAGTTACTTTTATTGTATAAATAATGTAAAAGGAAATATTTTATTTTATTGCACAGATTGCTTGAGCTTAAAATAATCAATTTTTTTCAAATAAATTATTTATCAGAGTTAGTAATCAATAAAAGTTTCATAAATAGAAGTAACAATTTAATTAACTATGTATTGATAACATTATTTGATTTTTAAATATTATTATGTAATTTTTATTTAAATTGATATTTAAAATTAATTATTAAGTCTAACAAATATTAAATATCTTTATTAGCATCTTTATTTTTTCCATAAATATAGAATATATCTCTGTGTTTGCGACTGTACTGATCTTTACTGATCAGTTTCAGCTGTTACTTGTAAGATGGCGGCATATGCACGTTTTTGGACCTCTTTTGTCTAATTAAACGATTACATATACTTGATGCCATTTATTATAGCAATAACGTTTGTTAATGCAATGACTTTAAATTTTTTGAACATTCCATTAATATTTCTGAATTTTTCCGAAGAAAATATTCAATAAAAGTAATCATTACTTTGTAATTACAGTATTACATTATTTACTTAACAGTTTATTACTTAATAGAGATGTGAAGGAAATATACTTATTCTTGAACCGATAAAATTTTGTTGTACAGTATGAAAAATGGATCCGAATCATCTATCAAAAATATCTGGGCGCAAAATGAAAGAAAATAACCTAAAGGTCTAAGATTTAAAGATATACCATACCAAGAATATTCGTGAGAATAGTCAGTTGCCGCGATAAGAGTGAATGAATTTTTTCATTAAAATTAGTTTTTAATTAATTTGCGGATTCTGTCACTTCGATATCGGATGATAAAAATTTTACAAAGAGTAGACATTGTATGATTGCTTTAATCATATAGCGTTGGAAATTTTTTAAATAGAATTTTTCAAATCAAATTTTTTAATTAATAAAAATAGGTTTTGAATAAATTTATTTAAATAAAATTAATTAGATGTTGTAACTAGTTTTTTTTACTATTGATTTATAAAGGATTGTATGTTATAAAACATTATTGATATAATTTAATATTTGTAATAAGCAAAACAAACTATTCTCCCTTATTTCTTTAATAGTGCTACATTAAAGATGTTAGTAATCGATGGAGAAATTTTTCATTCCGTATAATTGCGAATACGTAGAGCAGTAATTCCAGTTGTTTAGGGAAGCGAAAGGAGTGGGTAAGTGCGCTCATGACACGCCAACTGACCATTATGCAGATTTTCAACGATTAGATATATCGGGCGTTTTGCCGACGCACCGAATGTAATGTGCCTTTGTGAAAGGAACGAAGGGAACGACGAGAGACGGGATTCTCCCGTCTTGTCCACCTTTCATCCCGCCTTAATTCGTTATCTTGACTAACGACCTCTTTCCCGTTCCCTTTTCTCTCTCTCTCTCTCTCTCTCTCTCTCTCTCTCTCTCGCAGAAGAGTGAGGAAAGGAAGTAAAACGGAAGGCGCGGACAGAAAACGGATTTTCCAGCGTTGTGCTAAGGCCAAGGAAAGACGAACCGTCGTGCGCGTTGAATAAGTTCGCTGGATTTCTAAGGGTCAAAGGAGAGCTGCTTAAGAGCCTGCTCGGGGTGACTGTGTACATACGAGGGACGATGTTCCGTGAACGCGTTGATGAGAATTTTTTTCCTCTTCCTTCACGGTCTGATCTGAAATGATTTCGGCAAAGGGCGTAAAAAAATAAAGATCGTCGGATGAACTCCATTCTCATTTTCTTTTTTTGATACCTCTGATCTGTAAGAAAAGCTGTCACGTAGACACGCGAACACTTATTCGTTTGTCAATGTTTCTCAATATCATAAATGTTATAATATTCTATAACATTTTTAAATTAACAATATTATTAAAACAATATTTTTCTGGAAAAACTATTAATAAGCGAATTTAAATGCAATTTTTTGTACAAAAAGTAAGAGATATCTCAATTATATATGTATACTAACAGTGAACATTTCTTAAAACATTTAAGGGATGACATTGAACAGAAAACATGGTTGGCTAAATATCTAAAAATTTAACTATAAGATATAAATCTAAAAATAATCTAGTTGAACCTAAAATAATTGCGTAGAACGCTTAAATGTTGATGATAATGATGCTAAAATTTTAATACTAGCAACTTGCAGTTTAAGCGTCCTACATAATTAATTATTTTAATAAAAGATTTTAAACAAAAGATTTGTATTTAAATACAATAAATTTTTAGATATTTAAGATTG
>NW_017259336.1:3855582-3876811 GCF_001594045.1 Atta colombica | reverse complement strand
ATATATATATAGATATATATATGAGATCGAATTATAAAATATGTTGAATAGTTCATCATTTTTATATACTCTCTTACATGTAATGAGACATTGAAAGATCAAGCAAATAATTTGTAACGAAGTTTAGTAATTCACAATAGGCTGGTAGAACTCTCACACGCAAAGCGTATCCGCGGAAATAAAATCATGTGACGAAGGCAGCGTGTGGTGTCTTCCTCGCGTTCTTCTTGCACACAGCTACCATTGCAATTACTGGGATCGCGACAAGAATGGACACGTGCGTTTCATTACACGTTTCATCAGAACAACTCAACCGCTGCCCACGCACGTCTTCTCTCGGGCGAGGCGTCGCGAATCACGATGAAATCGAAAGACGCTGCGTGGACACTCGCGTGGATTGAACCGTCGCGTTGCAATTAAGCGAGTTCGCAGTTCGCTATATACGTTTAGGAGAAGAATTTACTTTCAGATCTAAAATAATTTATTAGCCATTAATAAATTATTTCGTGCGATAGCAGTTTTTGTTTGCAAGATAGCAGTAAAGGGAGAAATAAGTAAATAAATTAATGAAATAAATAATAGTTTCGAGATATCTTGCACAGGAATTTATTATAATAGTAATTTTCACACAATCAGAAGATATTAAGTATTTAAGTGCTCGAAGTGTTCATTAAGTGTTCTCAAAATTTTATGTCGATTGAAAACATTTATCATCTTGCGCCTGACGATATTGCGGTAACTGATCGTATTATGCTGTAATTAATGGCAGTATAATTAATTCAGGAGGCGCATTATCGTATCGAGAAGAAGATTCGCGTAATCCGATCCATTATAACATGCAGTGACTTTCATGATTTCAGCGCGTGGTTTTTTTATGACTGACTTTTTACAAAGATTACAACTTTTCAAGGGAACAATATCATAGTTCTCAATTACTTAAAATCAATGAAGCCGGTGATTTGCAATCTTGATATAAAAATGACATGCAAATTACATTTAACTAAGAAACATTTTGATTTAATATGCGATTTTTGTATCCAAGTAAGCTAAAAAAGAATAATTATCCGAAAATATCGCAATAAAATAATAATTTGTAATCTCCTATCGTTTCTGTTTTTATTTAAAATAAATTGATGAAATAATGAATAGTTCATTTTGATATGCTCGCGATCTTAATTGAAATGGATCAATATGGATTGTAAATCCATTTCGATTAAGTTCACGAGTGTATTATAATTTAATTGCTAAAGATTGATATTTGGCATCTCATGACAATATTTTGAAGCATAACGTAACGGTACACAAAGTTATTCATGCTGTTATTTATCAGCTGGAGTCATGCGAATAGTACCACAGCGATTTTTTTGTAAACACAGCGTGTTATATAAAAACAAATATTTTGACCGATCGACTTGTCTAGATTCGTGTTTCAATATTTAAAAAATGTCATAAATATAACAATGAAACGACCATTTATAATTTCTATCGCTTTGTTTATATTTTGTGTTATTCGAAATAATATACATATAGTGCGAAATGTCTTCATAAAATCTGTCTGAGAATACCTATGTCTATGATGAATTTCGTAAAATAATTAAACAAAAGTAAATTATCCTTAATAATTTATAGAAAATAACTGCATTTTTGATTATTTTGAAGTTAATATTTCAGGTAATTTAATCGTGATGTTAAGTAAAAATAAAAATGATAGGGAAAAATGATAATCTAAATTATTATTTCGTAATATTTACGTCATATATATATTTTATATGTTATTGTAATTTGAATGTACTTATATTTTACAGATCGATGTTGCTGTGTTAAATTTCGTTGCTGCGTATCGTACTGGTAAGTCAAATTGTATTTTATTCTAATTTAAAATAATGAATATATGAAAATTGTATATGTATATTAATTGTGTATACTAAGATTTATAATATGAGCAAAAATTATATTCCTACACACACAGATTGATATTAATATTAAAAAACATAAATAATTAATTTAACATGCAGTAAAAATTTTAAAGCAATAAAAATACAAAATGTCTCATATTCTAATCCTTTTTTTTAAATGTAACAAGATTCAAAGAAATGAGTTAGAATAAGATTTTGTATTTTTATGGAACATGAAATTTTTGATGCATGTCAAATAATAACTATTATTTGTTATCCAAAAAATTATACGTTGAGTAAGATAGTAAAAAATTTGACTTCGTATAGACATGATATCTGACAATTTCGCGGGTGGGACATCGTAAATCGTTGTCATTTCATAATTGCGACACAAGGGCGTTTTGTCGGTCGAGTAATTAAAATCGTATTTCAATATTCTGCCAGCAAGAGAGTATCCCCGCCGATTATTACGACTATTCAATTACAAGGCGCCGTGAGAACATCGAATTCCAGGTGTCGACGTTCCCGCGTGTGCGCATATTATTATTTCGATAATAATACTAATTAAGGCGCCTCCAGCCGCTCGTAATAACACTTTGCACGTAATGTGCGCTCCTAATCCGTAGCGGCATATGGTCCAACATGCGAGATATCTTGCGCGCGCGGTGAGTGCAGTCATCGCATGTTCTTCTTCTCACTTTCCTGCGCATTAAATTCGCTATTAAAACGCGTGTCCGCCGTTTACTGTGGATGTACACCGCAGTACGGGCTTCCGATCAGTTGGAAGGAAGAACTTGATTTACGAGCTCTCTCATGCATATTGCTTTCCATGCTGTGCAGCACAATCGTTTTGTTTCGCTTTGCATGTCTATTTTTTTTGCTTAATAGAAGAGAAAAATATTTTTTTTTATTATAAAGAGAAAAATATGTATTGCTATAAGTTGTATTTATACAGCTATTGATATTTTGAGATTCTTTTAGGAATTTCTCTTGAATTTTCGTTTTCCCTTTTTCTCTTCTTCAACGAAATCAGTGGAAATCAGTGGTGTCTCCCTTCAATTTTAATAAGCTTTGAATAGGTTTTCTAAATAAAATAAAGAAAGGAAGGAAGGACATGTATTTTTTAGAAGGACCTAATCGCTTCTTTAGGGAATGCAACAAGGGGTAAACCGCCAACCAAAATTGTGTACACCAATGCCTACTAATATCTTCAAATAATGTCCAAATAAATATCTAGTTTTTATGTCCACTAATACCTATTCATGTCCTAGTAATGCTTTACAACGCCCAGTAATGCACAATCTCATCTCTCGCTTATTATAATACACAATTCTGAATTCTCTTAAGTAATGCCTCAAACTGTAATGCCCTCAGTAGTTTATCCCTTGGGATGCAATACCCTTTTGAAGAAAATTATTTTCTTTTTTTTTTTTTTTGAAACAAATATCATCAAAACTGTAAAAGATAAAAAAATGTTTTGAATTAAAATTGAATTGTTTGTATTTTATGTAATAATAATTAGTGATAAAAGTATCTTATAATAATAATAATTAAAAAAAATTTGTTTAAAAAAATTTTTATTTATGAGAAATAGAAATTAAAAAAGATTTTTTAAAATTATAATTATTAATTTAAATTCACTCAGCATTTATTCAGAACATTTTTTTTCTATCTCTTACAGTTTCGACGATATTCGCTTTGACAATAAATGATTTTTTTCGAAGAAGTGTTGTATTCTACGATTAAAATATTATAAACAAAAACATACTTTGTCTTATTAACAAAGTTAGAAAATGTGAATAATGGCAAATATCGATTTTCATTTAAGCATTTTGTTGTTAATGACTGTTGATGACTGTTGTGATATGACTGTTGTTATATTATCGAAATCTGTCAATTAAAAATTCATTGCTCTTAATGTCAGTTTTCCTGAATCGTCATTGGCGTATCTCATCACTCGCATCTCCCTCGTTAACTGTGCGAGCGGAAAGTTGTTAAGTTATTCGTTATCCTAATTATGCACATAATAAATTACATGCAAGAACAGCCGTCACACTCGAATACGCCACACGGATTTCTTGGTTACGTATACGTCGGCCAATCCATCGACCGATGTGATATACGTAGAGTAGGTCGCGGTGCATGTGTTACAGACGTATGCACTCATGCACGCATGGCTCTCGAACTAAGAATTCTGAGAAACATGGTATCGACTAAAATCGTCGACGTGCACTTTCGTACACGAGCTTCCGCTGCATTCTTTTGCATCGGTTAATTAGATACGGTATCTTTACGGCCATTATCACTTTTTATTCAATTAATTAGCAGTCAGTTCATTTTGCCGCAAAGAGAAAGAGTTACAAAGAGGAGCTATGCAACTTGTTATAAATCTTTTTGTTACAAGTATGCTTCTCCTTCGTCTGTGTTAATGCTCGAAATAAATTTATAATATAAGATATTTGCACATTCGTACGATAAGTAAGACAAAAAAACTTGTTAATATATTTTATTTTTAGAAATTAAAAGCATACATCTCAAAAGAATATACTATGTAAGCCTTTGCGATTTAGGACTTGAATGAATAATATAAGGCAATAAGATATAATTCGCAAAGAAATGGAATGTATTTACCAATGAAATTTTTAATTATTGATTGAGAATATTTCGAAGAAAATTTAATTAATGAAAGATGGTGATTATATTATTTGAAATTTTTGTTGTTAGATAAATTAGATCATATTATTTCTAGTTAGAATTTTAGTCGTGCAAATATTGAATTCATTTATTTACCGATTATTTTTGAAATGATTGTTTTCGTTTTATTTTTGAAATGATTGAAATAATAATATTTATTTTGATATTTTGAAATTCCTTTAATGTTGTTACAAAATGCTGGTATCTGTGAAGCACGGCATTTTATTAATTTTCAAAAAATAATGATTGTTCCGATAGTACTTTCCATTGTTCTACTGTTTTTTTCAAAAATAACAAAATGTTCTGTATTTTTAATATAAAAAAATCAAAAATAAAGAAATGTCGTGCTAATTTTCTCTAAGTACAAGATACTATCGAATATTACATTTGTCAAGTATTTCCGCTTTTTAAGCTAAATTGTTTATTATATAATGTCTTAGGAAAATTTCAACAATTAATAATTTATACACAGGTTATAAAATATTCTCCACAAAAACGTGTTAACTCGATAATTTTGGACAATAGTTCTGACATGTTTCGTTCGAGTTCTATACGGATAAATTATTATCAAAGATTGTTCTGTCTTAAACATTTTTTAAGCAATTTTAACTATTAGGAACATTTGACTGATGTAATATTCGATGGCATTTTGTATTTTAGAGGAAGTTATGCCGTGTTGAAATGTGAAGTTAGTATGGCATTTTTTTATTTTTGATTTTTTGATATTAAAATGAATATTTTGTTATTTTTGAAAGAACAGATCAATGGAAAAAATGTTACCGAGAAAATCATTATTTTTTGAAAATTAATAAAATGCTGTGCCAACTGAACACAAAAAACTGTTATATCCATGTTGAATTGGATATATAAGGCTTTTTAGTGGAAATGCAAAGGTTCTTGAAAACATCCAGCAAGCTTATTCTGTAACTCTTAATGAAAGTTTCGTTATAATATTATTATGGTTGCGCAGATGTGATAAAAAAGCTGCACAATGGCGTATTATAATAATAAGAAAATTTTCGTTAAGAGTTACAGAACTGGCCTGCAGATCTTAAAATGTTCATGATTAACTGCAATGTTACTTTTTTATCTTGTGTGTATTTTTTCTTTTATTCGGACAAGTAAGTCAATAAATTCATAATCCAGTCAAAGATTAAACATAACTACTTTATGTAACACAATTTTGTAAAGAATTAAGTTATTTTATACTCTCTCGCTATCATGCAATACTGTTGGAGGGTTTTCACAGATATTGTGAAAATAATCAGAGTAAAGACTGTGAGTGAGTCCACGAATGCATCTTCTTCTGGCATTCTTTTTCTTAATTCGTTCATCTTGCATACGTGAAAAAAGAAACATATCTATTACGATAATATTTTTAAATAATGGTGTCAAGCGTATAATGCTGTAAAACATATAACTTATTTTACATATAACTTATTTTATGATATATAAAAAAGTGATAGATATGTGCAAAAGTAATAGAATATCATAAATATAAATTTATGATACGTTTATTATAGAGCCAGTGTTGCGAAAATATTTAATGGGATTCCGCGAATTCCAATGCATAAGTGCATTAATATCTCTAATCCGCCATATTATCTTTATCGCATCAAATGTCCGGTAGTGTCCCATGTGCGTGACGTACTCACCTTAATTGATGAGAGATAAGCCGGAAATACATGATAGGCGCATAACCAGTTAGCCCCGGGTTTGGATCGTGGCCAAATTCGAGTGGAAAATGCCTAACGCTCCGTGTATCAACGATCGTGCTGTTGTGCGGCATATCGCAATTTTACTAGTTAATGGTTTTCGAGATCGGGTACGAATATGTCGTACCGAGACATTAGAAGTGTTGCTAACAAGGTCGGTCGACAGCGAAGTAAGCGAATAAACCCACCTAGAATTAAGCTGACTGCGAAGTTCTTAGGTCATGACGTCCGTGCCACAATCTGCATTTTTAAATGATTTGACAAGCAGGTACACGCTCGAGCTGTCTCAGCGCTTGCGATTAAAACGCTAATTGTATAGTAGCTGTATCAACATTAACTAGGGCGATACAACTTCGATCCTTTTCAGTCTCTAATTGGAACTGTCATGTACAACACACAGAGTATTTCGAATTCATCTATAATGAATGAATAACAATTATTGTTTGGATTCTCAGTGACATTCAGCAATATTCAAAACTAGCCACTATGATTACAGTTATACTATAAATGAATAACAAATATATAAATATTATATAATTAATTATGATATATAATATAAAGACTTACATATTTATGACATGTAAAATGCTTTTAACTTCTGTTTGTTTCCGTAGCTAGCAAAGTTATGCAAGTCGTTATGTAAACGCAAAGAAATTATAAAATTAAGTGATATAAAGATAAAAGACACAACGTGAAATATCTAATATAATATCATAAAAATCTAATTTTTACTTCGTAATGAAAAGAGATATTGGATTTTAAATATGCAGTTGTTTCATTCAGTGTAACATAAAATCATTAGATAGAGCCGAAGAAGCTGTTGTCTCTCAAAATATTAGTGCATGCGGGGATTTATTACTTGTAAGTATATGCACCATGAATAATGCTCGTAATCCAGTGCATTAGTTTTGTCCGCGCAAAAAAATCTGATAATACAACAACAGAAAGATTAACTATGCAGAGTATTGTGAAAACATTCTGACGTAACATTTTTTGAGCGATATTTCTAGAAAAAAACGTGTAGGCTGTTTACAGTTTACTATTATATACATAAGAATTGGGTTACATATATAAGAATTAAAACATTTTTTGAATTTTATTTATTTTATATTTATAGAGATTACAGTATTGAAATATAAATATAGTAACTTATATTATCCACAAATTAAAACGTTAACATGAATTTTTATTTTTATTTTATTATAATGCTTTTATTATTAGTTTAAAACTAATTTAAGATTGTGACATATTTACAAGGACAGAACGATTTTGTTGAAGTAAAAATTTAGCTAAATACAGATACACAAACAATATAGATAATTTTGTTGAACCATTTAAATAATTTATAAGAATCTCAAACATGATAAATGATGTTGCAAAACTTAATATTCTAACAATTAATTTGAGTGATTTATATAATTATTTTGATAAGCGTTCTATATAATTATTTTGATAATAAGCGTTCTATATAATTATTTTAGTAATAAGCGTTCTATATAATTATTTTGATAATCCAATAAAATTATTTTCAGATCTGCATTTAACTGAATTTTTAGGTACTTTAGCAAAATTGTTCTTTTCATGCATTTAAATTGAGATAAACGCAACATTATTATTAAAACGTCGCTGAAAGTTATTTCGCGAAGGACGCAAGGGAAGCATTTCATCGCGACTGACATTTGCATAGCTCGTGAGTTCAGTATATGCACACGAACGTTCATCATGTAATACTGATTCGGATAAACGTTGAACATCGATACTCATGCGGATCGTGGCAATCGCTTCTGGTCGTTACCTCGCTTTTTGTGGCAGCAGAAATGAGGCGTCAAATGACTGAGGCCAGGGTCCGCGTCCGCACCAGACTTCGGCCATTTGTTGCAGAGTTTCTTTCTGACATCCAATTGAGTTTGCGGTTTAACTCGTTGAGCAATACAGAGGCAAACGCATCTGTGTCGGAGCTCCTTTTCGTTTTACTTCCGCTTAAATCGACTGACTCGCGGGGCAACGTAGCCGAACTTTTGTGTATGGTAAAAAAAGTGGGGAGGATTGCTATCCCTCGATTTTTTTCTCACGGGAACGATTACTCTCACCCTCGTGTCTCCCTACGATTTTTCCGGAAAGTCTCATCGGATTCACGTCTAAACACGCAAAAATATTGGAATCCGAAGAATCAAAACTTTCTGTGTTCAATATATGTATATAATTCGATGAAGTTTGCTCGAAAGATGATCAAATTATATTTTAAAGTTAATTTTAAATTAATCTATATATTCATGTAATGATACAATTGCAAAACAAAAAATATATGTTATGTGCCATCATGTGATCATCATAATAAATCAATAAAATTCAATGTTTGACGTTCACATAGATGTAAGCATCGCAAAGGAATAATCACCTGGGGTATTTTATATATATATTTCATCCGCAAAAAATGTAAATTGTTATACAATATTATTTGGATGGATATTGTGTTTAACATTTTTTCTTTTTTCAATAACTATTCTTTACGAATTTTTAAGTATAATGCATTTCATGAAAATTCATAATGATATTATATTAAAATTCTTACTTATTTTTTATTTTTTTTTTTTAGAAATAATATATCATAATAAATTACTTAATGTGCCGTTTAATATTTATTTCCTACTTACTTTTTCAAGAAAATTGTGATTAAATTGAATATATTCATAATGTTTTCAAATACTGATGAATAAAAAAAAACAATCAATTTTATGTGATATAATAGATTTTAATTGGAGTATAAAAACATCTCAGGTAAGAGAGATCATTTACGTAAAAAAGTCAGATGACTCCTGGTTAATTACATCAATGACATGAAAAAATAACAATTATGTTATTTTTTAAAATGGGTGTCAGAAGGAAGAAACATAATATACACTAACGTTAGGAATTCATTTTTTTAACTTTGAATCACAAAGTGATGCTTATTGTTTTCGTTGCAAGGTATTGGAATAATCCATCTGCCTCGCAAAGAAATTTTCTTGATGTATTTTCCCGCAATCCGCTCACCGTGATCGTTGTTAACTGTTCGTTCGCATTGTCAGTGTACAGAAAGTCATACAAAACAGCAGAGTTGAACGACACAAGTACACAAACGGGACCTTCGTCGTTCTCGCATTTGTTTGCTCTGCCATTTCGTTCAATCTTTTGTTCCTTGCACTTTCAAGCGCTCTGTCCGGATTACGTTTGGCGACAATTAACGAAACGAAGGCTCGGCATCAAATGGGAGGTCACTTTACTTTCTCTCTCTTCTAGGTAACTTTCAAACATTTTTGGTGAAAAGATTATAATTAAATTTTGCATGATGTTCCTATCTAAAATAACGCGCTGAGCATTCGCGCAATTTTAACTGTGAAACTTTATCATAAATGTTTTCGCTGAAGATAGGCTGAAGTTACTCAGGGAGAGTCAAAGTAGTCTCATTTGAGGATATATACGTAATTAAATTAGATGCTTAAAATTACGCGAGTAAGTGTTTCTTCTCATCTGCGTAGTCTGCTATTTGTACAATTTAACCGCGAAACTTCATTATAAATCTTTTGCTTAAGGGTTGGAAAGTTACTCGTTGAAAGGGTCGAAGTTTTGCTTTTCCGTAATAAAAGTAAATTTGAAGAACGGACGTTTCAAGGGTAGCTGATAGCGTTCGTGAGAGCGCGGAAGTTGAGATGCGAGGAACGACGATGTACGACGAGTAGGAATCTGTTAGAGCTTTCTGCCAAAGCGCGGCGGAACTAGCAGGCGACTAGTCACTCCGCGAACACTCTACAAACTGCAACTCATTCGTTAATTTGCGCGCCGGAAGTTATTGCGGAAGGCTCCCCCATAGAGAACTGTCAATTCTTGGGCGGTGTTAGTTGCGGCGTAACGTCCTGTAACGAGAAATTCCCACATACATCACAGTTATTAATGGATCGGTGGTAACCAAGAAACGGCTACGCCGAAGAAACCTGCAGCCATCGATGTGATGCGGCGCGAATCGAGAATAGTTACATGAGACGAGGCTAACTACCGTTTCGCATGGTTGCGTTTTTCGTTTTTGTAGATAATAACAAACGGCAAAAAATACGTGCAGTATAGTCATAATTCTTTACACAAATGAATTATCTTCCGAGATAATGAAGGATTTACGAGGTTCTAGGAAATGCGACGTGCTTCGTGTTTGAATTACAACGAGAAATAAATTGACGTCGTCGGTCTCTTCTGGCTTATTTAATTATTTAGTTTTTTCAACATATCTCGACGCAATGACGCTTTCGAAACGGAATTAAATTACCACGATATCCTCTGCGTTGAGAGAGACTTTTCGGAACCTCCGAGTAGTTAAACGTTAAAATGAATATAAATTGGTTCGATGGGGATGAAATAACGAACGAAGAAAATAGAAAATATAGGAAATCGCGATGGAGAGAAAAAAATTATAGGCAAAAGAGGCACATCGTAGTAAATAACTGTTTTTATCTTTTTATTCAGATTCGTAGAATGGAACGGAAAATACTAAATATCTGAAAAATCAAGATATTATATCTTAAATAATGTACAATATTTACACAAGTTTTGTACAATATTTTGAGTGATCGATTTTCAACTTTTAATTTGTGCAAGTTTTGTTCCAAAATTAACGCTAAATATAATGTTTTAAAGACAAGTTCTTTGTAACATTTTAAGATGAAAAATCTAATATGAAAATGCAGAGGCTAAGACAGTTTTGGGAATGAATTTAAAAATTAGAAATGGTAAGGCTAGACTTTTGAGCCCTTAGAGGGTAAAATGGTCAGTGTGAAAGTGTTTCCTCGAACTTCTTGCCTTTGGGTCAACCCTGATGCTGCAAATATTTTAAAACATTCATTGATTGGACAATTAATAAAATTCTTTCATCTGATTGATTAATCAAAACTTTGTGAGAAAATTTGTGAGTGAGACTTTGACCATCTTTCACAATTCAAATAAAATTCAGCATCTTCACATTGATTATCTTACTATTCCTGAGTGCGTAAAATTTTAGCCCATTTGTAGTTTTTAACTTTTTTCATTTAAAAACTATTATAACTTCGACATTTTCGTCTTACAAAAAATCTGTCTTGCAAATATTTATCGTCAATTTTGGAATATCCTGTATATTTAGAAGAATAAGGATGGTTTTTCTGTTGCTTCTGATAGAGATGTCACTAATGTATAATGACGTGGCGACGAGTTTTCAGAAAGCCGCAATCATATTTAAAATTGACAGTTTTTCACGTTCTTCTTTCCCGCGAGCTCATTAAATTGTTTCCTCCGTGTAATTTGTCGGCTGGGAAGCCGATCGAGCGCCGCCGCGCCGGTTAACGACGAGCAATTTACTCGAGTGTTTATCGGCACGATCATTTGAAGGAAACGTAATGAGGTCGGAAAGAAAACTGCCGGGACAAAAGTATTGGTTTCTTCATCATTTCCGCGGGAATCTTTTTTCTTATAATTCATTCCGTTATATTTACAGAAAAATGTGTCCATTGTTCAGAAAGATTTATTTATCTTCTACCATTTAAGAAAAAGCATATTAATATATATAGAATGTACGGAAAGTTCTTTCTATTGCTCGCATATTCTAAAATTAAATCATGAATTACATAAATTGATGCATCTCAATGATTTTTATATACTCATTTTTATATACTATGATTAAAAAAATAAAGGCTCTTGCTAGATAAAATTGTAAAAGTGAAAAGAAATAATGAAATATTATTTTTAATTAATTTTAATTAAATTATGCGATAAACTTTTTAATTTTACGCTTACTGAAATATTATAATTAAAGCATTTATAAAAATGAAAAATTTAGTTTTAAATAGTTTTAATACTTTTTGATATTTAATCTGTAAAGATTCTCTCGTGAAGCGTTTGCTGTTTATTAATAATGCTCAGCAAGTGTAGGTGTAGAATTCAAAGCGGAAGCTCACATTAAACGTCTTGAATAAATTCTTCGGCCGGGACCGAAACATGCCAGTATGCCAAAGTCGTAGCACGTGTCGGCGCTGAAAGGGTGCACATGCGATACAGCGGGGGTGGTCCATTTAATAATCAGTAAACTAGTTACGGCCCGCATACATCCATGTACGAGCGGCCACGGTCGCATGTGCGCTCTGAATTATTTACACGGAGGATGACCGCTCGCCAAAATGGACTTAGAATTCGCAATTAAGGTGTACGGGGCCATAAGCCCGAAACACATTACCGCATTATTATTAAAATCGAGTAAAGCCGGCACCGCGAAACGTAAGTCTGCCCTTTGGATGCATACATCATATGGTGGTCCCTTGATGATTTATTATGGTTATCCACAAATTATCATTTATTGTGACGGAGAACTAGTCTTCATCTTTTGATATTAATTGTGCAAATTCAACTAATACACAGTTAACGCGTATATGAATATTACTTAAATAATTATGATATAATTGTTTTTTACTTTAGATTATTACCCCTCCTTTATTCTGCAATCAGTTAATATCAAATTATTATTTTTCCAATTTCAATATTTATTATATTCTCAAACCAGAAGCATCATATTTTTTATTATATTTTATATTACGAATTTATATTTTTCTTTGATAGTGTAAATGGGAAAACAATATTTCTTTAGATTTCATATCATCCAGATAATATATCTATATTTTATTCATTATTAGATTAAATTACAGTAAATGAAATAGTAAAGAAAATTTAATTTATAGGTACACACGTATGGCGTATCGCGTGCGATTTTCAACTCACATAAGTGCGGGTGTATATTTCTGAAACTTGCGAATTGCGGGCCGTGTTTGCGCCACAATTTCATTCGCGGCTATCGTGGCCGGTTACTCAGCCGCAGTGGCGGTTGCGAATAATCAAAATTCAATTAAGAGGAATTTCGATGCGCTTCGGAAAAAAAACGGTAATCCATCTTTTCTAGAACTAAACGATGCGTGTGTCATTCGTAAGCAAATTTGCAGAATCAAATAACCGATTCAAAACTTGTGCTTTATTGGCCCGTATTCAGATACGCTTTTATTTATGAAATTCTACAGTATACGTAATGTGAACTATGCTAAATACACGCTAATCGTAAAAGTGCATTCTGAATACGAGTCTTCGATTTAATGCGAAGAAGTTACTATTAATTTATTTTGCTTTACTGAATTTATATCTTTATAATTAAAAAACTTTTCATTTCGTATTTATATTTTGTATAAAAGGGAATTTATATTTTGTATAAGAATGAAAATTCTTTTAATAGTTTAATGAAGTTTATCTTTGTCATCGGTCTTTACAAAAATTAATTTTTTAAAAGTAATTTTTTAATATTTCTGGATGGTAATAATTATCGGAGATAATAATTATCTATTATCTAAGCTTTTTAGGAAGATATACTTAATTATTAGAGAACATTAAAGTACAGAGGAAGATCGTCGATATTATTATACTATATTTTGGATTACTGTATATTTCGTAAATAAAAGTTACAAATAAAATTTTAGAAATAGGAATATAAACTCGAAAGTGTCTTCTATCAGATGATATAGCATTTTTTATTATTTGTAATAAATTAATTTTTTTTTTAAGATAAGCAAAAATGAACGCTATCAAAATAGTTCTTTCTTATCAAAATAGGCTGCAAAACTGACACAGTAGGCAGTAATATAAATATATTCCTATATTTTTTTTTTACAGGGGTTATTTGCAAAATATCTTAAAGTGAATGTATATTCTATAATTTCTATAATCATTTCACTTCAATGATAAATTTTTCTTTTATTAATTTAAATTTAATTTGCATTTTATGCTATTCCTCAAAATATAAACGATAGTTCTTTTTGGAGGATCTCATAAATACAGAAATGCATTCAGCTCTGATTCAGAGCTTATTTGTGACACATTAGGTTTCGTAACAATTTGTTTATTTATTATAATTTTGCACAAAGTTGTTAAAATCACTAAATTAATCACAGAAGAACATTATATACCTTGAATTCACTAGTCGTTATTTTAATTATTTATTGCGTTTTATGGACTTTCAAGATGGTCAGTTCGTAATTAATCAAACGATCGTTATCATTTGCGAATTTCCGATGCAAACAAGCTAGAATTAACGCCGGTGCAATTAAAGAAACATACGTCAGCCTTGCTGTAATATTTCATGCGGTTACGACCTGTGGAAATAAATTTTCACGTAATGTTCGGTGCGACTAGCCAGGTGCAAGAAGTTTCCATTAAAACCAGTCTTGAATGACTATATGTCAAGAAGAATCGTATAAATTGTCGTTTTGCACATAATCTATGCTGACAATACATAATTTATGTAGATTGATTGCGCGCATGTAATTATGCTTTCTTCTCTGCTTCTCTTCTTCTTGTCGAATAAAATGCTTCATTTGAAAAAATTAAATTCGCTTTGACGAGTTTATACATACAATGATTAACAAGTACTAAAAAAGTTGTAGTATGACTCTTTCTCTACTTATTTGTATTAAAAAATTTTATTATTTTAAATTTATTGATTTAATAATTAAAACAGTTATTTTTAAATGTAGAACTGATAAAAGATTATTTATCAGTTTGTGTCTATTTCTTGCTTCTAGATTTCTTATTTACAATGATTTTTCGATAATATTCATTCAAAGACTCTCACTGAATTGTTTGCCTCCTGATTGTACGTTCGGAAATTATTTTATCAGAAAATATCTTTAATCTTTAATAATCATATTCAATTATTTTTTTATATTCTTTTTTTTTATTTAAGACATTTACTATTCAGTCATAACTAAAAGCAAGATTAGTTTTCTTTTCAAGAGAAAAGCTAAGAAATAAGAACCAACTCGTTTGTCTTCCGCGTGACCCCCATAGTTTACCATCCGCCCGTAAGAAAAAGCCCAGGTAAACATCACGTAGACGTAATTTAGCATCGTGCAGTCGACGGCGCGACCCTGATTAAAACGCAAGGCGACAATCGGGTAGAGCTCGCCGACATTGGTGTGCGATCGCGCTCGCGCACGCATGAGGTTGCCGACCATGTGTATGCAAATTTTATAGGTTAAATGGAGCGCCCGACCGGCCACGGAAATAATTATCTCAGTTACCCTGTATTCAGTACCTTAGTCATCCTTCCCCGGTTCTAGACGGCGCACCCTCTCTCGGGGCCATTGTCGCGCATGCATGCCGCCGCACCTGTACTCGCTTTCTAGACTTTCCACCGTTCCTAACCACGGGTGGATTTTGGCACAAATTTTTCGCATAATTTAATTCTACTGCGATACATTCTAACGCTTGAAATTAGTACGTCATGTTATATTTATAATTATCGTAGTATCTATTTTGGGAAAAAACAATTTCAGACGATCTGTTTTCTTTCATATATTTAAAATTAGATTTTCTTTTCTAAATTAAAAATATTATTACTTACATATGAATTTAATAATAACATGATCTTTAAGAGAGAAATTGAATTTCAAATATTAAATTGAATAACCATTAATTATTTATTTTGAATATTAAAAGACTGTTGTTAGTACTCTTGAAATTGAATATAAATTAATCTCTAATCAATTTGATATAATTAAATTATTATAAAGGATATTATTATAAAGGATATAAATTATTATAAATTATTATAAATTATTATAAAGAAATGAAAAGCATTTCAAATATTAAATTCATCATTACTACAATTATAATACTCGAAATCTGAAGGAATATTCTATTATAAGAGAATAAAGTATGGAACGTGAGAATACGCAAATAACTTTGTTTTAGCGTGATACTTTGCACTATTTGAAACTGGTCGTGGAAATACGAGAAGTAGGAAATTGTTTAATGACATTATCAAGATGAGCTGTAGGCTGAGGCTGTAAGGTTGAGGATGCTCTCATGGTCATATTTAATTTAGCGAGTGAGGCAAACTTCCCGTGTAACGGGTTGCATGGGAATATCGTTACAAGAAAATCCTGTGGCGTGACGTACGAGAAGTCGTGCCTGGATGTGAGACAATCGTATTAGAGACTTACGCGCGCCCGCCAGCGCGGAGTTTGCGTTCGGTGCACCCTCACGCCCGCGTATGTCTACAACGATCGGTTTACCCTCCGGTTATATAACTCTATTCACATCGATTTACAGTTTCTCATACTTGAAATTGAAAATTAGCAAGTGTCGTCGCGAGCATCGCACTAAGGGAAGTACGCCTTAAACAGTAAAAATCTAATGCCAAAATTCAAAATGTAACCATCTTTGAAAATGTAAAGTATGAGATTGAATTTGTAAAGCTTTTCTCAATAATTTATCTTGGAAAATTAACATTGCCTGATGTTTCAGTTATTTGTATAATTGTTAAGAAAAGATCTGTTGACAAAGAAGAAAGAATGGTCATTTATTTTTAAATTTCGATGCTTCGAATTCTTATTTTTAAAATTTTTATATTTCTTTTTACAATTTTTTACAACTTATGCTAATTTCTTCAACTATTGAAACATCTTGTTCAATGATATCTATAAAAATTATTTTTTTTAAATGACAATAAATGTAATAATATTGTCAAGTAGTATTTATCATGATATATATTTCTCAAATATTTTGAGAAACCAATCTGTTATCTGATTTTAATATTCGAGAGTTTGTTAATCTGTTTCAGTAGATGTTTTACCTAAAATGGATTAGATTAAAGGTTTTAAATTTGCATAAAAAACGTCCAATCTTCTAAATTAAATTAAATTTAATCTAATCCATTAGGTAAAACATCGGAAAAGGATACGATAAATATCATACTTATAAATGAAACGATTCTTTTGACTACCGATTTTATAATTTGTACCATTTCATTCCATCTATATTGGTTAATAAAAGATGGCTGCAGATATTCTTATTCAGCCGCTAAGTAGCGTTCGCAAATCTCGTGTCTAGTTTAACTCACGTACCACGTGATGACTTAATTCTGGTGTAGCGTTTAGGAAGTAATTAAACGTCCGATGATTATCTATTTCCTACATCGTCCGTTCCCTCCCCCTATCTCCCTTTCTCCCCATCTTTGCACAATGACGATGCAGCACCAGCCGAACCGGAAATTACTACGGAATCGAAGCTAGTCCGCGCGCGAGCACATAGGACTACGTCGACTACGCACAAACGTGATGTATAACGCACCTCAGATCGACGAGGGGTTTGTGGAAGAGGGATAGGAGGGTGCTACGCGAAACCTGCATGGTAAATTAGTGTAGCTGGGAGGGGTTGTAAGCCCTTTCAAGTATGGTATGCCCGACTCGTGCTCGCCATCAGACGCACAAACGATGCTTATCGCGTCGCGCCGCGCCGGTTTGATCACAGCCTGGAACTTGGTTCCGTGCGTTCGACAGTCGACGTTGCCAGGAGGTGGTGGCTCGAATCGCCACCGATTTTGACGCTGAGAGAGTGGCTATCGACCGTCACGACAGGCTGTTCTTTGAAATTTCAATTTTTCCTCTCCACCAAAACGCTTTTACGCATGAAACAAACATAGGGTGAACGGAGAGTAAGACAGGACCAATGTTTGAAAGAAGAAAGAAAGAGATACATATATTATATATTTTAATATTGCTTTTGATAGTTTTTTTATAATAGATAACTTTTTTGGTTAGAAATAACATTATACTGAGATAAGAATAATGTTGAGATAAGTGCGATAGTTATTTCACATAATATTCAAGAATTATTTAACAAGATTGAAGTTTATCGATACATTAATGGTGATTAATATATTATTCTTATTGTGACGGACTACTTATTCGTAAGTAAATGTAAATCCCTTATATATAGAAAATTATTGAACTTTACAATTGCTCCGGGAAATTATATTGTTGAGAGGGGATTTATACTACTTTCACAAGATGAACGACTTGTACCGTAATCTTTGCGTCAACAAACGAAAGCGTTTCGATATTAGCTACTGAATTTCCTCAACTTCATTTACGACTTCATCCGCCGATCCCCGTTATTAAATTAATCTCCGTGCATCAAGGGAGAATCTAAGATCGAGCCATGCAATCTATCCCGTAATCCGGAATCTCGCGAGGGGTGAAATATCTGGCGAAGTGTACACGGGATGAATTATTCAGCGCGACGTCGATATTTAAAAGTTCCTCTTCTCCGCACGCGCGCTTTCTCGGTGTTTGGCTTTTCGGAAAAAATCAAATCGAACGTGGCGAGAATCCCGTGTTTTCCTTTTTTTCATCCCCGGGCAAGCTCGCAAACTTATTCCTTAACTCGTGATCGAAACGAACGGACGTGAGGTAGAATTTAAGCGGTCGATGCTTTTCGCTGTGTAATACACAATGAAATCGCTGACTCAGACGAACGAGAAAAAATAAAATCTGATGGAAATTACATATTTTGTACAGTTAACCATTGTATGACCGTTGTACAGTTAACTACAAAAGTCACTCGTTGGCAAAGAGAAAAATAATATAACTACAATGTATAGGCTGGCAGATCCACATTCTATTATTTATAATGTTAAAAGAAATGGAAATATACTGTTAAACCTAAAATCTAATAACTTTTGCCATCTAATAAAATAATTTTATAAGAATTCCTCTTTATATATTTCAAAATTAAAGCATTAGCTTTGCGTTCAGTTGCCTTTCGAGAACGACGTTGATATCGTCATTAGGGGAAGTATGTGGGATTGCATATTAATTCCCCAACGTGAATGTACATGGAAAATGAAAGGGAATCGGCGAATAATCTGGCGTGCACCGCGGAGATACATCGGTGGAATTCACCGGCCGACAAAAACTATGATACGCGCTTCAGATTAAATGCACAATACGCCAGTGCAGCCAAAGGCATGGATTTTTCCAAACATTTGTTTTTTTGTCGGATATAATCCAGCATGCTTTTATGAAATGCCCCTGATGCATTTGAAGTCCATCGCACAATCACTGAAAGAAGCGGCTGGTATGTTGTACGAGTTTTGCGTTATAATTCTTGCGAATGCAGAAATGCATTTTGGGAGACAGACTGAACATTCTGTGTAATATTGCTGTTATGTATTTGTGCATCTATGTAATTGAAAATAAGAAAATGAAATTAATTTAATGATTGATTTAGGAGTAATTACATCTATCTATTATGATAAGTAAATACTTCATTTGAATTAATATGTTTTAGAAGAACATATAAAATTTTTACAGATTTTTTATAATAGAAAATTTACGAAAAGAATAAATGTGACAGTTCTTAAAAATATATTACCGCTTACCGCTTACCGCATTTTTTATAATTTTTGATAGTACCAAGTCATGCTTTTGCACAAAATATCAATAAACAAACGTGATAATATATTATACATATGAGGAAACACACTAGATATAATGCAGCGTATATAAGAAGAATACAGAAAATCCATAGCAAAAAATACTTTTGTGAATCATTTTCCAATAAGTGGAAGAGCAACTTAACAGTTTGATACATAATTTCGCAGTATTTTCACAGTTGTGTTTTTCCATTCAGTCAAAATAAATCGAGGTTACGTAATGTATCGAAAAAAACAAATGCATAGGCACGTGCCCGTAGGCACGATATTCAATTGTACTAATTTGTAAATTACTTTGGACTGCATAGAATGCAGTCTATATAATATGTATTTCTTATTTTTTAATTTAACTCATGTAATATACAAAATTTGTTGTATTTTCATTTTTATAATATTTTTTCTATTAATTTCAAATTTTCAAAAATTGATAAAATGTGACAGAAGAATTATATGTATAAATTAACTTTTTAAAATTAAAATTTGTATAAAAATAAATTTACAGTTTTCATATCTGTAATTAACACGAAGAAAAGTTTTGCTATATTTTCAATATAATATAGAGACAACGCATTCGAATTGCGTGGCATCAGTCTTCCATATAAAACTATGTTTTTTTTTACAAGTTCGAAATTCATGTGTGTGTTTTGTTAAAAATCGCAATTTCGAATTAAGTCACGCACCGTCGGTGCGAGAAACGAAGAAGTCGAATTCTATATTTACAGCGCGTGTTGGGGATTCGCCAGTTCAATCGTTACGTTATCATGAAATAGGCGAGAACAAGAGAGACAGAGATGAGTCGCTTTTTTGGGACGGAAATTGTATGCCAATCTCGCGAGACAATTACGAGTGTAGCCAGGTCAAAACGGTATCTTTACGTGTTCCGTCGATCGATAGTCTATCAAAGCGGTTAAGCTACCACTCTTCAATCAATTTTCCATTTGCATCGACAGTGCTTTTTCCGGACAACGGTGCAGATTACCTTTTCAGGTATCTACTCGATCCTAAAGGGACGTTCGATTTAGAAATATATTTGACAATGATCAATAATTTTCATACTCCTCATGCAAAGAGATCAAAGATGAAATTTGAAAATGGAATCATTATATTATATTTTTCTGCTCTCTACGCAAAATATAATCTCTACCATCTCTCGTGAAATACATATATGTATGTATACATATGGTGTATATATATATATATATAAGGTAAATATTAGTTGTAGTAAAAAGAAATCCATTATTTTTGCATGAAATTGAATGGAAAAATAATGGATTTCTTTTTACTTTTTTTTCTATACCTAATATATAGCAAAATATAATGATTCTTATCATTAATGAAGATTAAAATTTTTTTTTGTTTAAACGCATTTGATGATTAGAAATACAAATATGATTTAAAATTATTTTTTTGCAAAAGCATTCTAATAATACAAGATTCAAGTTTAATACTTCTGTTTCCCAATAATAGTTGCATTATAATGTGAGATTAAAAATTGAGATTAATTTAAAAGATAATTAAGTCCATATATTGTGTGCAAATTGCCATATGAAATATATATCAGTGCATACATGAATTTTGTAATTGTTCGTAAACATACAATTTTGACATGTTTT
>NW_017259336.1:3838405-3855482 GCF_001594045.1 Atta colombica | reverse complement strand
ATTTATTTATAACATTAATTTTCTATTTTTCAAATAATAGTAATAGAAACTATTATTAGTTAAATTTAAGGATTATTATTTTTATTTATTTAGTACATACATGTGTATATAAATATATAAAGATACTTATACATATATGTATAATAAATAGATATTTATTTACAATATTAGGTATTAAAAAACCTTTTTTAATTTTTAATTTCCATGTGTGTTAAAATATATATAAATCAATCTATTTCTGTGGTTTTAAAATAAACATCATATTTATGCATTTAATAAATAATAATCTAAATTTAAGTCACAAAAATATATTTTCTTAAGTTAAATTGTTTAACTCCGCTATTTTAGTCAAATTAATACTATTGAATAGAAGCACTGGCGAATTTATACAAATGATTAAAAATGACTCAAATTGGATAATTTGACATTACGAATTTAAAGTGTACATCTATTTATTTTATTCGAATTATATCAAGACCGATCAGCTCTGCAAAACCTGGTATCGATCGGATTTCATTAAACTTCGTGATTACTCAACTCCGCATTTCTCTTATTGCCTGTAAATCACTAATTCCTCGCTCGTTTGCAATCCCCATTGGCCTTCGGCCCTGCTGAAGACCCCTTGGAAGATACCCTCGCGACGAAAGACTTTCCGGAAGTCATCGGCAGGACCGATAGTGACGGACTTAGATTAACTTAGAAGCGTAGAAACTTCAAAGAGATGTACCGACGCCGCGCCGTGGCACCCGCGAAGTATTCGAAGAACGGAGATTTGGCGGAAGCAATCTGATTCCGACGTAGTTGATGAGGAGAAGAAGGAGGGAACTGATAGGTACGACGCGATGGCATCGCGAGCGAAACTTTACTAAATTTACACGCCGCAGGAAACAGGAGGATGCCGATGACGATGAGGGAACAGAGCGTCCCTCGGTTGTGTCGAAAGTTCCTTGTCGACGTCGACCCTGTCGGTGACATTGAGTAAGCGCGCGACTTTCGTATCGATTAGGCGGGATTAGGACAAGCCAACAACGACAATGTTGGTTCAAGCGTTATCGCTTATACATTTCGTTGTTTTATCATTACAATGCTTTGCGTTCACTTAATTTTGTTTTGCGGCATGAGGAATAATGTTCTTGTTTCCATGAAATATAGAATTGTAGCAATATACAATGTTAATGTCAGTGAAGTAATACAATTTGAAAAATGATTTTCAAATTATTATTATGAATGAGTTAATCCTTTTGTTAATGTATGAATAGATACTCGGTACATACAAATTTTAATAGCAAAAATTTTAATTTTTTTATGCGAATTTTTCGTTATGTCTGAAATCTCTACCTTTCGTTTTGTTAATGATTATATAATTTTTTACATAATTTAATAAGAAATTATTTATTGATTAATGTATGCAGTTAAGGAACTACAGTCAGTGGCAAAAGAGCATCAGTAGTTCTTTGAAAGAACCCGATATTAAAAATTAAAGTTATACTTTAAAAGTATATCAGATCTATTAAAACGTATTTATTCAGTTTTGACATCTAATCACCATTATCATTAATTATAGCTTATCATAGAGATATGTATTTCTTCTGAGATTTGCGTCCGGAGATTGAGAAGGTCAATCCATTGGTCGATGCCATTTTTACATTGTGAAAATTTCGTAAAAATAAGTTTGGCTCATAAAAAGCATGATGATAAGCTATATGATAATAGTAATTGGATGCCACAATTAGTATTACTAATTGTAAGTAAATGCATTTTAGTAAATGTAATATACTTTTAATATATACCACTTTAATTTTTAACTCAGTTTTTTTTCAGAGAATTGCTGCCTACGCTTGTGTCACTAATTGCAATTGTAAGTTTATTGTATTCTTCGTCTTTCAAATTTAATCAATCCGCCTTATAAATACTTATAACGTTGCGAGTTTTTGGGCTGTGCCCATTTTGAAAGGTCTCGCAGAAAGTTGCTTGCAACTTTCTGCGAGACCTTTCCTAGGGTGGCAATTTGGGAGGATGTGTGACGGGAGAAAAAGGGTTCTTGTTTTTGGTAACTTTGGGCATTAGCCGTATTACTATAACGACGTTGCTTTCCGTTTAATCGGTTGCCTTCATTATTGCCCTATCGAAGTGGCGAAGGGCAGGGAACGCGGCTCGTTTCCGATCAGATGTGGGCAATTAAAGGCCAATCGTTTCCCGTTACGAGGCAGCCCCTGCTAACTCTCGTTCCCGTGCCATGCACTAGCTGGCCTGGTAATGCAGTTGCCGCTATCGCTTTCGGAATGCGTTACGCGTTTCGATTTTTAATCGATCTTTGCTCGCAGTACCACTATACGTTCGATGTGCAGCGCGTATCCTATCGATCGTGATCATTGGTACGCGTTGCGTTTATTCGAGGAGCCGCACGGTGCATCTCTGGCCCGATACATCTGTGATCGTAAACACAGTTAATGCTGGTTCAAATGCATCTGCTCTGAACGGTATTTCTTAGTCGAGGTGTTTTTTGAAAAATATCGTAGATTTATTAATTTCTTCTTCTTCTCTCTCTCATCTGTCTCCCCAGAAGCAGAAAAACAAGTCATTTTGATAACATTAAAAAATTATTAAATTGAATTGTAGTTAATTGAAACTTTTAATAATCATTTTGGTGCTATTCTGACATCATTTTCATGTCATGATAATTTATTTCTGCTTGAGTCGCGAGATACTCTTTTCCAAATAATACGAAATAAAAAATCAACACTTAAGTCTTATAAGTTATAAAATATCTTTTAAACGTCTTTTAGATACTTTTGGCAAAAGTGCCTGATATCTCTTTCGAATGTTCTTGTAAGATGATTCTTTTGATCAATTATTAACTGTTATTTTAATTAATTATTTTATTCAAATTAGATAACGCAACTGTTTTATTGAGGAACGCCGTAGACTTAAACTACGATACGTCATTTGTATTTTGCAAATGAAATAGTGGACACTGTCTTTAAGATGTCCTCCAAATTTGAACTTTTTACTCCATTTATTTTCTGGACTGTGATTATGGAAGACAAAAATTCTTGCAATTGATAGAATATGTATAAAGATCATTACACGTCAATAATATATTAACAAATATTGACAATATTACTTATTGTGTGTGGTTAATATTGATGGATTGATGTCGAATATTAACGGTGATCTTAGGATTTTAATTTTTGAGCATTAATATCACTTTATTAGAATCCATGTTACAGTTGTCACAGTAGAATAGATAATATATGTAAAACTAAAGTGAAATATATTATCAATAATATTGATTGTGTAAGATTGTAAAAATATTAAAAATATTGATGCGTACATCAGTCAGTATTACTAATTTAATATTATTGATCAGTATCATTAACCGTGTAGAATCACTTTAATATGAGATAATTCTTTATGTTGCCTCCACGAATGAATTAACGTATCTTAAACGTATCTTAATTTTTCCGTGCAAGTCAGATTAATTATATTCTATGTATATATATATATATATATAAGAAATGTAGAAAGATTTCGCGGAAGAAACGTGAGAAAGTCCTCGATTCTGTTCAGCCGCAGCCGACCGCCATTTCTGGGTGCATTATGCAACCGAGAAAGAGAGACTCTCTGAAAGTTTTATCGAGCGTGCGCGATTTCCCAAGCTGCACCGTAGAAATGCATGCGCGTCGTATTCTGCGGAGAAAGAATAGCGATCTTGTATATCGCGTGTACCAAGACACCCAATAAATTTCTGCTTTCCCTGATCCCGGAATTAGATGCTCAAGAAATGGCGCTTGTGGAGTACTTCACTACTTTGTTGTTCATTTTTAAAATGCAATGATGTATCGTCGGTTTAAATTTACTGCGTTCTTCAATGGAACAGATATTTATCTGATTTTAATAAATCGTCTTTTAATTGAAGTAGCAAATAATAATTAATTAAAGGAATAATTAATTAAGGAAGAAAATCAACTAAATTTGATGTTAAATAAATTATTTACAAAAAATTTTTTATATTCGTCAATGAAAGTCAATTTCTTTAAAATGTTTCGTTCGTTAAAAAGTATTAGCATCATTAATATTAAATTGCTTATCAATGCACGATGTGCGTTACGTATTCCAGCTTCAATTTAAGACTATTTCAAGATTGAAAAATAATTTGCAAGGATTATAAAATTGCAATCTCTCGTTTTATTCTTCTTTATATATATTTTTATTTTTTAAATAAAAATAAAGTACAATAAAAGTTTGACTTGATATATTTATAAATTTTAATACCTTATGTTGAATTTTACATAAATAAATGAAGACTACATTCGGTCAAGCCGAGTCTTGATGCTTAATAACATTTTTGTTTTTTAATTTAAAAATTTCTAGTTCAAACAAACTATGTGGAGCTAGGCGAATTTATATCGAGATCTTTAATTTATAAGTATATAAAATAAATATAAAATAAAATAAAATTTATAAGTATATCAAGTCAAACTTTTATTGTATTTTTTGAAGACTTCCATCTGCTCGATAAGCATCTGCAATCCTAAGTCTTGTTATATCGAGGTGACCGTCACGGGGCGGTACGTATCATCCTCTATGGCTACGCCACGTCACGTCGGGTGAGGGTGTTCTCGCTACGTTAATTATGCGGCGGCGTAATTAAATAGGAGGTAATTGAGGGACGCGGAAGGCATTATTGAAGTTTCTGATGGCGGGGGGAGGAGGAGGGCGACTGGAACTCGTTGTTTGCGTGTTGGTGTTTGTAAGTGGCTGCATGCGTACGTGAACTATTATGTACAGCACCGATCCTTATCATAGGGAATTCGGTAGGAAATCTTTAATTATCTTTAAAAAGAAAAATTAAAATTAATATTTAAAGATATCAACTAAAAATTTATCAACTAGCTCCAACATAAAAATTTTTTTATTATATTATTAAGACAATATAAATTTCGTCGCCTTATCATGCAAAGTTTTATTCCTCTTTGGATGGTGTGAAGGTAATCCGGAGTTTATCACAAAGAGACCAACTTTGATTAAGGGTTTCTTGAGCACGCGGGGGCGGCCCTGCGCTCACATACTGACGATGAGGGATGGTGACTGGAGAATGCTGACGCTGATACGCGCGCGGTCAGTCTCGTTCGCTCGCGGAAGGGGGTTGGTTGGTTGGTCGGTGGTCGGTTGGTCGGCTCATGCATATGCTAATCATATTCGGAGGCGCATTGGCTTCCAGGCGGAGATGAGCACCGGCCAATTCCGCCGCGCCATCGACTACTACTCTATCCCAGGTTCTCTGTACATGGCGCAGAGCGGCGTGAATCGTCCCTTCAACTACTTTTTTTACCCGTTCTAGCTAACTCGCGAGCGCCGACGATTGCGTGAATTAAATTAAATGGACCGCCGCAGATCGTTCTGGATAATAGCGAATAGATCGCTAAAGAATGTTTTCGACTTCAGAGCCTCGCCCTGTTATTCTCCCACTTCTAACTAATGCATGCAGGCGCCAACATTTTCATCCAAGATTATTTCGGAAAATTTTATTCTAATATGTAATATGAATTTTTATTTTACAAAAGAAAAGTTTCATAATTCATATTTATATATTATATTTCTCAACATGATTGCTTGGTTCTTTAGTTGATATCAAAAATAAAATACTTATTAATGAAATGGAACTCGGTAACTTCGATTATATTTGGTGACTATTACACATAATAACGAGTTATCAGTTTAAAAAAAATAAAATTGATGAATGAATTTTTATACATTTCTTTTTTGTATTGTGGCGTTTTTGATATAATACAAAGTTTTAATTTATGTTTTGAAGAAAATAAACTTTGATTTATATAAAATTAAAAATTGTGATCAAAATTGTATTAATCATGACATCAAGTTTTTTAAAAGATACAAATTTATCTCAGATTTTTAAATATTTTAACATAATCTTTTAATTTAATCTTCTAATATTTTAAAATATAAAAAATTACGCAATAATTCTGATATTTTCTTTCAACGTAAAATCGATTAATATTCAAGCCTGTGTCTGTTAGTAAAACCTTACCAACCTTATCAAATATTAAAAATATTGCACTTATAAACAAAAAATAAATTATATTAGTATATAATGTTATAATTTTGGAATTATTGATTGTTTACATCATTGTTATATGAGAAATTTGCATAATTCGTAGATATATTTGGGAAATACGTGACTGACATAGGATAAATGGCATAATTTGGATAGATTAATAGAGATTTTCAAATTGTGTATAAAAAATTAAGATCGTACAGTGTATTCAATCAAACAAAACATACAATATTGAACCAAAGTTTGTTTGGTATGTTTGATTGAATTACATTATGTGATTTCAATTTTTTATACAATTTTAAAATTTCTGTTAATCTATCCAAATTATTCTGCTTTTTCCTATATCATATATTTCCCAAAATTAACTGCAATTTTATTTTGCGCATCAATTTTTCATCAGCGTGATCGTGATTATGTGGCGCGGAACTTGCGCAGTCGATCCCGTCTCGCGGTCGTCAAACCGGTATCTTCTCTATAGTGCATTGAGCGCAGATATCGGTTGTGCTTGCTTGTTCTGTCCCGTCGTCATTTTTGCAATGGGCAATAGCTCATTTGAATGCGAATACCGCGCGCCGTCCGATGCGCCGCGCTGCGCCGTGCTGCGCTGCGCCGATTGGGGCCGGCGGACGTTAACGATTCTTTTGTTTTACGTGTGTACGGCTCCGTGGACTCGGCTCAAAGTCAGTCAGCAGTCGGGCGGCAGTGGGACTTGATTTAAGACCGGCACGATATCTCGAGGAATCGCGCTGCGCCGCTTAACGAGCGCGGTGTGTATGCGAGCTCGATCAGTCTGGCGTTCTCTTTCTCTCTTTCTTTTTTTCTCTTTCTCTTCTTCTCGTTCGAACGTTTTCAAAAATGCCACCGTATAGAATGTGGGTCGTCGCACCTTGCGCGCTCCCTTTTGATTTCCATCATGATGTAAGAACAGCTTTGCTTTCTGCAACCATTCGCGATGTATCGCTGTTAACGAAATAACTGACGTTCTCGTTCCTTTATATGTATTATCTAGCATCCTAGATCATTGCCAGAAGAATCTCTTCTATGGTAGAATCGAAACCATGGCTGATGTTATCGAAACCGATTATGCGAAGTGATAGAAGTAAGAAACCTTCAATCGTTAATGATTTGCGTTGACGGCTAATTTCACGGAATTATTGCGGGTCGTGACGCTCGTCTCGAAAATACAATACGAATCGCCCTTGCGTAATAATCATTTACGTAATGTATTTCACCAGAGCATAGATCACTGGTGATTTACGCCTTGAATAGACATAGGCGTGAATGATAAATAGTTGTTAATAATTCCAGCTACGTAGACCACAATGACCGCGTTTCTTAACTCATTTGTTTCACTCTATGTCGTTATTTTCGTAATATATGGGATTCCGTTGTTTTGTTCTCATTTCTCGCAAGAAAGAAGTAAGATTCGTATTTTCTATTTTCTTATAATTAAATATAGCCATCTCAATTTACTTGATGATTACATTAAATAGAATCTTCATATTAAAAAGTTAAAAGTCAAAGGAATACGTTTGGACTTAAATATAAATACACATTTAAATATCGTTCAATTTTAATATCACTTAGTTGTGATATGATAGTGATGTTAAAATAAAAATAAAAATAGTTTTGTGTCTCCAAGAATAAATCGAATATAAAATGCCTACATGAGTTTTCATAATTGTAATATAAGTAAATCATAAGATACAATTTGCAAACAATTGGAATATTTATAACAAAATTAAATTAATTAAATGTTCTGGATTTAGATTCTCCTCAAATACGAACTATTACTGATTATTTAAATATATATGATAATTATTATGATTATATGAAGTTATAGTTATTGTTAGGTATATGAAATGTTTTAATTGAAATGAATTGAAATTATAGGTATGATCTATTTGATATTCTCATATGTAAGATTGTCCTATTTTATTGTATAATGAATATTAGTACAATGTAACAAATTTTTCTGATTACACTATAATTTTGATATTAATTAAATAATGAATTTTCTCTCTCTCTCTCTCTCTCTCTCTCTCTCTCTCTCTTTGTCAATGAAATGATTTAATTTAAATAACATTTTTTCATGCAACAATGATTGAGACATTCGTTAATCGAGTTAATAAAATGATCCTTCACAGAGGGAGGAAATATCTGTATAAGTGAGAGGAAAGCGCGTGATTTAAGCGATGCGACGAAATTTTACGGCGAGGGAAATGCAAACCCGCGCCTTCGGATGCGCCGTTTATTATACCGTGTCGCGCTCTGTTGCAATCTTACAATTTATATCTGTAAGTGTACCCGCGCGGCCCAGACACCCACAGTTATTATCCCATCTCGAGAGGAGATCCCCCCGGACGGACATATTAAATTCCTCATAAAACGCTGGATAGACCGTAACAAATGGAAGGACGCGGTCTTTGAACCTGCCGAGCGTCCCGGAGAAAAGTCCGTTTCTGCGTTCCAATATTCGCAAGTAGTTCCCCGCGCCTTTGCCCGCGAATTACATCACCATCCTTGGGACTTTTCTTGTCTGCATATATCATTATTCACGGAAATCAGGAAAAAGTAGGATTTATTTTAGAAGAAAGAAATTCGTATAATTAAATTGATTTCTAGGGATTAATCGTGCTTACATATTTAAGATAATAATTTCAATAAACGCTTTAATTTATATTAATTATTTTTCAAAGATTTTAAATGTATAAAATATATTTTAATTTATTATATTATGGTTTTATATTATATTAATATTAAAAGAATTTAAATTTCAATAATTCCGAGTGAACGATAATTTAAAATTTTTGATGCTTTTTCAACTGATGTATTAAATAGCCAAGTCTTTTATTCGTTGGCAAATGAAATTTGCGTGTTAACCGAGGTCGTTACGAGAATGATCGTGTCGTTTTAAATGTAAATCATTGTGAAAACATTTATGGCTCGTGAAACCTCTCTTCTCTGTTCATACCGGGTGACATCATGAAACACGTGGCAGCTAATCTGATGGTCGGTACAAGACGCTTGGAGAGTCTCTTGACGCTTCTGTCCCGACGGACAAACCACTTATTGGCGAAGGGCTTCTAACCCTCCGGCAAAGTTCACGCCAGAAAACAATAAAAAAAAAGTTAGAAAGTTCAACTCGCGAGGGAGTCGCCTGCGGGATAAACATATTTTCGCGGTTCGTCTATTATTCGGACGCGGCCGATATGTTATCATTCCGCCTTCTAATTTTTCTCCCGTTTTCATGTAATAATTTCAATATAAGAATATTTTGGTTATACAATCTTAGATGAAAGTATCAATCAAGAATTAGCTAAAAAAATCTCAATATTAGCTAATATCAGTATATATGTCGTGAATATATTTGAACCCACAGCAAAGAATAAAACGAAAAATAATTTGGCTTTTTAATTTTAGCGTAATTTTTTCTGAAGTTTTAGCTAAAAAATGAATAAATGTATTTAAATAAATTTTTTCATGATTTCATATTTATTAGAATTTTATTAGTAGATATAAAAAATTTGATTTAATTTGTAATGCTAGTTTCTGGTCAAATTTGCAAATAAATACTACAAATGCGATTTTACATAGGAATTGAGGCAAACAAAAAATTAATTAATTAATGAAATAATAAAAAACAATAAATAATATGATAAAAAAATTAAATAATTTTTAAATCAATAACAGAATTTTATACATATATTTGGATGTAATAGTGGAATGATCGGTGAAATTTTTATATTTTTGGTAATGTTTAAAGAAGATATGACACATTCTAAAAGCTTTAGTATGGAAAGAGAAATTTAAGAACGCATACAATATAGCACAAAATAAATGCCTTATAAATCCAAACATAAAAAATTAGAATTAAAATAACATATATTTAATGTAAATATTACTTTATATGGAGAGAACTTGAGCGAGAAATAATCTCTCTAAATCTGAATCAGTGAATAGTCATTAATTATCTAGTGGCATATTGAATCAGTGAAGTTCAACAAAAAAAGGAAAAATGTTTGCATTATATAACTGAAATACTGATATTTACGTTAATTTCAATTTTCCAATATCATTGAATTTAAGCTAAAATAAGATTAGTTAGGTCACAAAAATAAAGATTAGCTAGGTTAGGGATCTCACATTTAATTCATTGATTATCAATGACATATTTGGCACTGATATCAGTGATTATCCACTGATTCAGATTTAGAGAGATATTATGCATGTAAAAATATAATTTAATTTTAACCAAAAAGTTATAAACTTGCACGATTTTGTACGATTTATTTCGTAATAGCCAAAATTTTCTTATAGTATTCTCGTTATAAACGACGATATCTGTTGAGAAAGTCACTTTGCAACATCTATTTGTTTCGGCTCAGTGTGTTTGCACATATTGCGACTTTGTAGAAAAAAAGAGAGAAAAAGGAAGAAGAGAGAGGAAGAGAGACAGTATATGTATATGTCGCGGGTCTCTCTTCGACCATATAAAATTTATTAACCCTCCGTTCGCTCGTCGAAAGGCGCAAAGGGGGGTGCAAAAGGTGACTGCATGCCGGCTTTGGCAGCCGTTGCAACGTGTTTATTTTCCAGTCGTAGGTAGAGTATCAGTTTACGAGAGAAGAGGGAAGGAGAGAATACCGTGCAGATAATATATGGAAAACATAAATCGAGATAGAAGGGCGACGATGACGACGAAGAAGTCTGCATCCTCTCTGCTCGATTCCCATATTTATCAAATAGATTCAACTATCGCACATGTGCCTCTCTTTTCTCTTAGCTTTTATGCATTTTTTTGTTAAATATTGTTTAAATGTTGTTTATGTATGCTTACGCTGCGATAAAATTGTGATTTCTTTTATTTATTACCTTTTTAACATTTAAGAAATCAAATTTAATTTTAGTGATAGTCAAATTCATATATTTTCATTCCATATTTATTTTAGAAATAATTTGAGTTAAATGAAATTTTAATTTTTTTATTATTATGAAATTTTTTAATGCATATTGTTACAAATGCATTTTTTATATGTATATCATGTAAAAATCTTAGTTTTATTTATTTGTGTTATATTTTATTTAACAACACAAAAAATGTATAGATATATAATATTTTTTATTATAATTAATAAATTATTTTTTATCGTTATAACATTACGGAAATGAAAAGTTATCGAAAATTGACACTTAATAAAAATTCCAAACGAAAGTAAGTACTTTTGAACTTTCCGTCGTTTTTAAGGTTTCAAACTTTGCTTTGTTGAAACTCTAGCGTTCGGTAACATTGCACAATTTATGAGGAAGAAAATAAATTTCAATGCGTTACCAGCATTTGGAAGCTCGGAGCGGAGTTCCGAGTCAATTCTATGTTGTCGCGAATGGCGAAGATATATATCTATCGCCTATATCTATCGTGTCCGGCGTTGGGATAATTAAATTATCGGAACTTGATCTCTTCCTCCGCACTTGCCTCTGCACCTCGTTCTCTCGTCCTTTACCTTCCGAATCTCGGCGAAATATACAGTCGGCGCAACCACTCGAACGTATTTGTCCGAACGTGTCAGTTTTCGAATTGATCACAGAGGAGTGCCCTTAGACGGCGTAATGAAACTAATTCCTTGATTGCCGCCTGACGCAATATCCGCTCGTTAACGCCGATTTCTGAATTTCCACGTTCTCGGTATTTTCGATTGGACGCGTAACTACGAGTGCTGCCGTATAAACCGACAAGTCATAATTCCATTTTGGCCGACGCGGCGAACTCGTTTCCCTCGTGAGACAGGGAAGTTGAATCGTCGGTCAAAGAACATTTATTTAATCAGAATTTAGTTAATTTTCCTCTAGCTCTCTTGCACGAAATGCAGATTAATAATACAATAATTTTATGGCGATAATTATTTTTATAAGAATAATTGATTTATATATTTAACAATAAACCTATATGAATTTGAGATTATATAAATATATAATCATTCACAATTTATATGAACTTATATAAAGTTGATAATTAATAATTTTTCAAACAATTTTCTTAAAAATTAAAATTATATTCATATTTTATATCAAGACTTTTGAAGTATAATTAAAATTTATGAGATTCATCTAGATAATTCTAATTGATTTATTTATTTTTACATTATATAGTTATTCGAAATATGTAAATAAATTATGTAAAGAGAAAAATGTGATATTATTTATATTTGTAGGCAAAAATTTGAAGTATAATTATTGAAGTATAATTAATGCTCAGACCCTGTGTACATTCAAATATACCTACATCGAATTTAAATGTATCACTCGCTGAAATTTCAGTTTTATCGATATCGTCTGAGAATAGATAATGTAGGGGAAGCCCGGGCAGCGCGGATGTGTTAAGGTTGAGAAGAAAAAAATGACACAATTAAAATTGAGATCAGAAACCATTTTTATTCTCATAAATCTCTTAAAAGACTAACTTTGAAATAAGATAAAAAAATTGAAAAATTTGAACATTAATAGATCGTTTTAGTTAAAACATAAAAAAAGAGAAACCATCCGCTTTGTCCGACCCCCCTGGGCAAAGCAAATGGGTCACTCGAACAATGCAAATGAAATTTAAAAAATTAGAATCAATCTTGGTAATCGTCACAAAACTAGTTACCAAATCCTCTATATGTAGTGCAGTTTTCATGGGTCGGCCCATTTGATGCAATGACTGCACTGGATTAATCATAAACAAATCATCATATTGCATTGTGGCAAAAAATAAACAAAAATGAGATGTAAAGACACGTGCTTTTCGTACACTCGAAAAGTTTGTCCCTCCGTATTGTAATTATATCATTGTAATTATATATCGAGTAAAGAGGAGGGATCCTTTGTCCCCGCTCCTTTATCCAAAGGCTTACCTGGCGCAAATTTGGAAAGGTTAGAAAGATTAAGTTGAAACACCAAATGAAAAATTTTAATCTCGAATACACGTTTAAAGACACAGAATTCTTATAAAAAGTCATTCATACTGAGTTAAAATTATCTAAGGAATAATTACAGATAATAATTAAGCTACCTAAGGAAAAATTGCAAAACACTCAATTTTCTATATATATCTTTATTAAACACAAACGAACGCAATCATATGTTCGTATTTTCATAGCGTCATTGGTCAGTCATTCCTTCAATTATTAGAGACTCATAGCGCAATCTCAGATAGATATGCGAAAATAAAAGGTATTTGCTTTATCAGGGCGTCTATTTTGTCTGGACTTCCCCATGTTGGAAAAAATGGTCAAAATTCTTGAAAAAAGATTTTAGTATGAATTACTTATTAAAACATCCTTGTTGAATTAAAAAAAATTTATTTAGCTTTTTGATTTCATTAAAATCAGGTCTGAAGGGATAAAAAAAAGATTGCGAATTAATCAATTATATTATTTTAATTAAATATTTTTAAACATAAACAAATTTTTTAATTAAATATTTTTATGAGAGCTTGAAATCACTTTTGACTCTCGAAATTTCAGTAAAACAATAACATCCAATGATAGGCTAATAAGAGTAAATAGCGTAATAGCAAATATTTTTAACTATAATTGCCCGATATATAGCTGTATTCAGAATTGTAAATATAAATTCTCTCATTTTTAATCTTCCAACGATTTTTTTACTGTTTTTAATCCAACCGGGTCACTAGTGCCTGATTGTATTTTTTCAAAGGATTTTTGGCTCTAAAAAATCTGAAAAAATTCTGATACATTCTTTCAACATTTCAAAATACGATTTTACAATGATATGACCCGTTTTTTTCCTATTTTTTGTACATGTTCGAAATTGAGGCAGAATAATTCAAAATTGAAAATTCATCTGGGTCTTTCAAATCTCGATTGAACAGAGGATTAAATTTTCGTAATGAAATTAGAATTTGAAATAGAATGTAAAATTGTTATTATTATTGTTATTTAAATTACACTCAAAAGTTAGATATTAATTTTTACTCGAATTTATTTTAATAATATCTGATTTTATATCTTTACGATCTTGATTAAGAGGGCTGAATATACCAGAGGTCTCTTGCTATTGCGACTCGTACTACGAAACCTGTCCGTTTGTATGCAGGGGAGCCATGCCCTTACTGACTTCGATGTATGACTGGGCATTGTTAGCAGTGTCTCGTCGATTGTACGAGAAATTCACACAAAAGTATGATCTTTAAGTGCCCGTTGATGCTCGTAAAATTGTCAGAACGGGAACGCATACCTCTTGCATCTTGATGTTACTCGATACTACAGATTTTTTTATGTATAAACACATTCTGAAGTGTTACCTACAATTTCTTCTTCTCTTTATATATTAATATCTTTATATATTATATATTTTTTTCAAAAAAGCAAGAGGCAGTATTGAACATATTCTAATTTTCTTTGAGAAGTACAGTCTTTTATTTAACGAATTACATTTTCTATACTGTTTTCATGTTGAGATTCGTTGGAAAGGACGGCATTTTCATGAGCGACGCCTAATTAGGAGTTGCGAATGGCATGCAATCGTGACTATCGGACGGTCTGCATGGAGCCCTACCTAGTTATTTTTAATTCAATCAATGTCGCGAGACTGCTGCTTGTCTCACGCTGTGTCGTAAATGGTCGCCGAGACGGATTTGAATACGCACATGCCAAATGCTGTGCGCGGGGGACTCGCGAAGGTTCTCTCTCGTCGGGCCATCGATCCGTTTGTCCAGCTCGCTTGAGATCGCGCGGTAATAAATAAGGGGAGACGAGACGAGCAGAGCGGGACGACAGTCGCGATGTCGCGCGGAATGCATCGGCTTCTGTCAAACGGGTGCAGAGAGACGACCATGACGACGACGACGACGAGGAATTGTTGAATGCACTGGGCAAAACGTACGCTGATCCCAGTCTAGATTGCATTAAGGCTTTTCCAAAATGAGCGATTCCGAGACTTGGGATTTTCTTTTCATCTCTCTCTGTCTGACTTCTCTTCTCTCCTTTTGTCTTTAGCCTTCTCTCTAGATGGAGCATTCTCCACTCGATTACTAACGACTCCCAAATGTGGACAACTGAAACTCCGACGCCTCTCTCGTGGTCATCCGGACTCAACTGGATGCGGTGCCAAAATTGCGACACTGGTAAAAAAAATGCCTTTTTGAACTGAATTTCAGCGAAACTGAAATTTCAACAGAACAGTGATATTGCTTTTCCGTTTTATGCGAGATTGAAATTTAGAAGAATTTTTTTACTATCTACTTTTTATATGTGAAATACAGAATATATTGAAAAACGTTCAAAATAAAGAAGATAGTTTTCTAAAGCACAATTGAAATAAGTTTGCACGTTATTTCGTAAAAATATCAAGTTTTAATATTTAATTTTTTTTGTAATAATTTTTTTGATAGTAATTAAATAACAATATCCAGCAAATAAGCTGATTTTAGTTATTTGTTATCATTTTGACGTTGAAATGATGAAAAATAATGTTAGTTTGTATAGCTTTTCATAATCGTATAATATTTAGTGTTTAGCCAAGTGTTAAATTGCAATTTAAATAGTTTATGTTAAGTATTTTATGTAAATTGATATTGTTTTATGCAAAACTTAAAGGAATTTTTTTACTAGTTACTTTTTATGTTGTTTGAAATAAAAACTTTAATTTTAAAAGAATGGCTGTAATATCTGAAATCAAGTATTCTACAAGTTTTTATAATATTTTGGACAAATAATAGCAATATCTGATTGTATTAGCATTTTTCAAAAAATAGCTATCGACCGCATAACTTCTTGTTGCATCAAGACGACTCGCGCGAGTAACTTTTCGCGGACACTGCGCTTTCTCGTTCTTTGTGGAGAAATAGCGGCCGGCGGGACTTATCTCGTTTAAGTTTCCCCGGGTTACGTGGAATCGCGGATCGCGCCGCTTTGCCCTCACCGTTCTTACCCTCGAGCATTTTGAGGGTGAAACTCGTTTCGTCCGCTTATATCCTCGAGAGCAAAGTGCCGTAGGGAGAATGTGCGTCTGTATAAGCGCGCGTACATGTAGAAGGGGGTGGCTCTGATGGGAGTTACGGGTGCCTGGTGAGCTGCTTGATGTCGGCCGATAGTTCATATGCCGAGTGTCATGGACTACGTGACCGGTTTGACAAAAGTTGGCTTGAAAATTCGGAGACGCGCGCATTTATTTCGTGGCCCATTCCCCATGAGATTACACTCTTCGCACGCGTTTTCCTTTACTCCCTTCTCTATCTTTCTACAAAACAGCTCGATCGAACCGAGTATGGAAATTGAATATAAATTGTTGGAGACGCAATTTCAATTTCCTGCTATTATCCATCACCTTCGTAAAAGGCTGTCTTTTGTATTATTTTCAGGGAAATCTTTTCTTGCATTTATTCTGTTTATATCTCATCTAAATTTTTACATGTCATCGTTGTCTTTATTTAATACAAATACATTTTATATTATTTGGATGAATTCTGAATCCCAAATTCTGCATTTATAATTCTTTAGGAGAAAGAAGTTTCCCTTTATTCTCCCTTTAATTTCTTCATTCCTTTTGGAAGGATGAATTAAGCCGTCGATGATGATGCCGCAGAACCACGACTAAATTATTTTAATTTTACGTTCGCATTCAATGGCCGTTTCTTGGTGGGCTATTCTTTTCGTATAATTGCAGTTTTAATCCGCCCAGCAAACCGGGAAACCCAGTTTCGCTGGGGCATTTTGCGTGCTAATCCTTCTCTCCCCTTCGCTTTCACTCTTCTTGAATTACCAACGATTTTTGCTCACTATGAGAAATTAGAGATCGGATGCAAAATTAGTCATAAAAATTCTGTATTCAAAATTTATTTTGAACAAATTTTGCGATAATAATTCTATAAATCTGAATTAGTGAATATAGTCACTGATTATTCAGTGGCATACTCAGCACTGGTATCACTGATTGTCCATTAATTCGGATTCAGAGAGAACATGAAATCAACAATAGGAAAAGTTTACGAAATGT
>NW_017259336.1:3831118-3838305 GCF_001594045.1 Atta colombica | reverse complement strand
ATACACAAATATAGAATAATTTTCACTTATTTACTGTGAATTTATCTTGACACAAAGAAATAAAAATTCATGAAAATTTACTACATTCAAAAAGAAAAAAAGAGAAAAATTAATAAAAGATGAAAATTAAATACTTTATTAAAATACTTGTATTGTCTTTATTATTTAATTGAAAACTATATACAGATACAAACATTGTATTTTATGTTACCGCAAGTTAGGGAGCTAAATGCGTCGTCTAGACGGATTGTACTCTCGTTTCCGTATGCGGTTAAGATATTTTCACGGGTGCCAACGTATCGTTCGTCCATTGAAGTTTACCTTCCGCGCCGGATCCGGATTTGATTAATTACCCGGAAGCGTGAGAGTTGTTACCACGGCAAGCCGCTTACACTCGACTTTCGATCCTAAAACTTTGTTTCACAGTAGCAGCGAGTATCTAACAGTTTGCAGTGCCACGACGTAAATCGCGGCGATAGTTATCAGTAATTGTTAGTGTTAGTTATTTATTGCATGCTTGGAACTAATTGGAAAATATAAAGTTTAAAACAAAGAGAAAGAAGAAAAAGAGAGGAGGGGGAGAGGGAGGAAGAGGGGAGGGGGAGGGAGGGAGAGAGAGAGAGAGAGAGAGAGAGAGAGAGAGAGAGAGAGAGAGAGAGAGAGAGAGAGTCGTTTATTTAAGTCTCTCTGAATAAATTTTCCTAAACTGTATTCTTAAGAATAGAAATACAAAAATGCGTGCATGTAAATTCAATTAAACTTTTATAAAATTAACGTGGAACATAAAAAGAAACAAATAAAAAAATTACAAGAAAATAAAAAAAAGAGAATTATTAGATAAAATAGAAGATATATAGCAAAGAGTATAAATAATTATGAATAATTATGAAATATACTATATACATATATATGAATAATTGAATATTGTGCATAATGCTTCTGATACAAAAAAATTTGAGGAAATAATCGAGTTTATTAAATATGCAAATAAGTAGAATGAGAGAAGGAGGAGACAGAAAGTTTATGGAATGATAAACTCATATTGATAACTATTTTCATTCTGTTCATACATATGTCGTTATAAACTTAAACTGCTTTTTTTTTTAATATAGCGTAAAATATTAACTTTTAGTCTAATAATAATCGTCTTGGAACGAACATTACATGATGTTCCGGAATTCTAGAAGCATTGAGTCATTGTAGAAATGAAAAATTCGCATTAAACTTCTAGAGAATTCAACCAATGCGAAATGCAAGTATGCAAAGGTGCGCCGCAACAATCTCTGTCTTCTCGTAATAGTACTCCGTCGAACAATCACGTCTCTCATCACATTTACGTTTGGTTTTACATCCTTGTAATCTACGAGCAATTAACCTCCTCAGCTCTCCTATTCTGTCCTACCAACCAAGAGTCCTCCTCCTTCGCGTACGATTTTTCTTCGCGCTAATCCAGTTATTTCGATCGCAGATCTTTCTAGCTTTTCCTCGGCGCCTCCTCCATACCAGAGATTGATAATTCAATTAGACGGTTCACACAGTTGATTTAACTACCAGGTCTTTCCGTGCTGCCGCTCTCCGGCATTGGGATTCACAATTCAATTAGAAGTTAAACGCCGGTAGCTCTGTACAAGGTATCCGAGTTATCCTCTACAACTCTGTGGCGCACTCACCCTCTTCGCCGCCTTTTCCCTCTTATCGTTCCTTTTCTTCCTTCTTTCTCTCTCTCTCTCTCTTTCTCTCTCTCTCTCTCTCTCTCTCTCTCTCTCTCTCTCTCTCTGCCTGTGGAAGCAAATCGATCTCATAATCTGTGCGTCTTCGTTTTACTCCAATAAAGTATACAGTTTGAATAAAAATATAATAGAGCATAGTATTACTTGAAAGAAACTCTTTCTTAATTGTGTATCGCTCTGATTGTCGTGTCGATCTCTTTCATTAAGATTCTCCTACGACTCGATTATTTGTTAACTACGTTTGGTTTGAATGTTTATTAAATTTCATTCTATATATGATTGCTCATTACATGCGAAAGAAAAATAGAATGAAGCTTACAATATGTGAACGTTCGAACCAAACGCAGTCTTTGTTCTGCGATTTTATTTTATTTTGTTTTATACTTGTCAGAAAAGTTTCGAGTACTTGCGTTGAATCAAATGTCATAAGAATTGAGAATCACAGTTTTGATAACATCGCTCTTTTATTACAAAATTTTATTTTATTAGTTTTGTTTTATTATTGCAATTATAAGATTAAAGAGGAAATAAAGGAAAATTTAATATTCAAATACGAAGTAAAAATTAAAAAGAACATTTAATTTGTGACAGTTTTTATTATACATTTTTTATTATACATTTGAAAAAATAATATTTGTATCGCATCTGAAAATAATACTGTTCAAAGCATGCATATCATATCATACATAACATAAAATTACTTTTGCTATTACCATCCCTGAAAAGAGGATATAAAAAAATAAGTAGCTGTTTGCGGATAGCTACTTTATATGCTTCGACAGGCTTCATTATGTGCCTAAATTTATTCCTTTTTAAATTCAATTTGGTAGGCATTACCACAGACAATCTATAAATCAACGAACATTCCCAGACGCACAGGGTTGCACTTTTAACACCACTTTGCGGTCGACCAGTTTTGCGATTAGCACGAAAACATGTATGAGGTTGACCAGACGAAGTTTAAACAGACCCGATGCGCATTGGGATTTATCTTAATGAAGTTTTCGGACTTGTGATCATGTATTCCTTGTCGTACTGTGACTTAGATTTAGCGGTATTCGTTTACTCGGCAAGGCCCATGATGCGCGTTTTGCAACGTTCCCTTGTAATGAATGACATTTAACAGTGTCGTCGCGGAATTCTCTGAGAGCAACGCGCAAGCCATCGTCGATCGTAAACATCGGAATGTCGAAATTGATCGATAATTTACCGCTAATTGTCCTTTAGCGATGCAAGAATCTCGCGATAGAAACGCACATTTTTCATTTAGCTTGGCACTTTTTTTCAAACATTGTTCTGTACAATTGCGTGCCTTGTGTTGAAATTTATATGACGTTTATCTATACGATGACAATATAAAATTACAACCGTGTTGATCTATCGGAAATTTTCATAAATTTCATAAATTGTTAAAAATTAACTGAACTAAGTTTTGTACTCATTTGTATCTTACTAATTAAGAATAATTTTAGTAAATAATATCGCTCCTTTAAAAGTAACACAATTAAAAAATTATATTAAAAAAAAAATCGAAAACCTATTTTTCAGCTTGACAGAAAATTAATCAATCAAATTAATTAATCAAATAATATCGAGAAAAAATATATAATTCTTAATATAATCACAAATGCTTTTTTGTATTACAGCATTTTTGTTTTACAGTTCTTAAAAAACTACTGTTATTTATAATGATTCTGAGATATTTTTTAATATCCATTCTTTCTGAGTTGTGAAGCTTTTGACGATTTTTTATGAAGTTAAATTAGTTCTGATAATTGAGCGCAATTAATGAGCGATTTTTTATGAAGTTAAATTAGTTTTGATAATTGATGAGCGCAATGTTTACCGGGTTCATTGATGATAACTCGAAAAACACATTTTTAATTTGTCACTTTTAAAGTGAAGGAGCGATATAAATTTTTTATTTCTTTTTTGAAAAAGTAAGAAAACATAATATTATAATTTGCTCAATTTTTTGTTACTTCCCGCAAATGATTTTATTGATTTGCAAATACTTGATTTATTGATTTGCGCAGTTTTTGATGAACTTTAAGTAACACCAAACAAAATATAAGTGTTAATCACATCGTCACATGTGTTAAATAACTTGGCTGCGTTGATTACGGAATAGAGCGTTTTGACGAATATCTAAAGATGCACATTTTATGAGGACTTTGAAGTCGAGACCGGTACATGTTTCCGACATTTACGACAGCATAAAAGAGAACTTTCGGTTAAATTACAAAATATCTTTTGAGATCCGTATTTCATGCTTCTGTAGGCCATGGTATAAAAGACAACAAAGAATACTTTTTGTGAAAAATGTCATGAAAAAAGATCTTCTGATTAAATACCGCGTCTGTGATATCTTGCATTGTGTGAATAATGCAGAGTTTAATCGCAGAATCTCACATAATATCACGAATATGTTTTTGTGAAGTGAAACACTGAGTCGTTGCAAATTCATCATCATAAACTCGTTATAAAATAACTTTTGATTTTTATTTTAATTGATTTCTTTAATCGCTTAAAATTCTTTTTTGAAGAGAATTCTTCGAAATTTTATGCATATAATGCAGATTTAAAAAAAATTTTGTCCTTAAAATCTTATGCTCTTAAGATATGACTTGTCGGAAAATTTCTCGTATTAAAAGTTCTCAGGGAAGTTTGTCTGTAAGAAACTTTTAGATTCTCAGAGAATTTGATCCTTAAAAAATCAGGTATTTTCAAATTTTATTTTTACTCTTTGTGTCACTTTAAAGTACCGCAATATAATGCGATAATTTCACTGATATTAACTATTTCTCGCTAGATTCATTACTATATTGTGTTTGCGATTATAAATGATCACGTTAATGATCTTGATTTTCGCTTATCTGAATATGTTTGTTAGAAGTGATGTCGATGATAGTACGAGACACGCGTGGAAAGTAATGCACAATGCATCCGTGGAAATTGACAATCGAGGCCGGTGTACACTTAATTATGCTTTACGTCGCTGCAGACGCTTGTAACAAGGTGAGTTAATCAAAATCATTTGTGTCACTGCACAAATGGCTTTCATCTGCGAGCTTATACAACCGATTTATCATCAATAGGAAACTTCCTGAAACACCGCGTGATTCGTCTGTGAAGTATGCTATTAATGGCCAGTGTCATATAAACAGAATTTGTAAATTAACAATGCGTTAGTAATGTAAATCACTAATTTTTTATTTGATGCTTTACAATAATTTTACTATCTATAAATATACTAAGAAAAATATCTGCTTGGATTAGTTGGAATTCTTGAAAATGGACGAATTAGAATTTTCTGCTTGAAGTTACCAGAATTCTATTTGAAATAAGCGGAACTTTTGACTGATATAATCAGAATCTTCTTGTTTATTCGTTTTCAACTAAACATTTTTCTTATAGTGTAGGATAATTGGAATAAATTTATTAAAACAAAAAGTATGTTCTTTTTATCGAGAATTATTTAATATTAGTAAATGTAAAATTTTGAATAATTAAATTTTAAATGTATAGTTGGTGGATTAAAATATAATATTCTATTTTTGCAATTTAATTAATGAAATTGGATCTTCATAAATTAATCAATATATTTTTACAATAATCATATTTCTTTACTTTCATAGATTTATTTTTTATTGCTACACTGTACGCACTAGAACTTTTCATTTCGCTTTTATTTAATATCAAATATATATTTATTATTTTACTTCAAATACAAGAAGTGTACACAATAGCTATAAATAGACCTGTTGAAGAAATAACCAATGTTATTGATTTTGCATTAATAATGACACGTATATTATAATAATCATACAATATTTATATTATATTTAATATTGCGCTTTTTTTATACTTATACTGTAATCCCTTGTTTAGATTTGATCGAATTAAATTAAAATGCGTGACCTAATTAGATTCGCGCTCGGAGCTTGCTTGTATATTTTCGAGATAACATGTAAACATGCTCCAAGGGATGTATATGCAGAGAGATATAAATTTTTATCTAATTTTAATAATGTTTTCAAGTATCGATGTTTGCAATTTTTAATAACAACTTGATATCGTTATTATCGTTGCACAATCTTTTTTATCATGTATAATACTGTACAATAACAATATAACGATACTGATACTGTCGTCAAGAGTTACAGAATCGGGATATTGGTTAGCTTAGCAAATAAATCCAAAATATTACTCGCAATATGCGCTCCTTGACTGCCTTGGATATAAATTGTCGTCGGCAATTCGCTCCTGCTATCGATATTAATTGCGACGGACGCGTCGTCGCTAATTACGGTGATATTCGCATTAATGCGTAATTCAGCTCCGGTGTTACGCGGATGCAATCGACATCGCTAATCGTCCGTGAAAATACCGGTACGTACCGGTCTCTCACCTGCGACATATTTCACCAATCTTGACAGGTTGACGGATACGTCAACGAACTCGAACCGGTCTCTCTATTTGAAAAGATTTGACTAGATAGAAAGTGTGACGGTTGTATAACTGCGTAATATCGAACTTGATATATTATCTTTTCGTATAATAACAAGCAAACACCTGCGGCCTATTTCATAAATGATAGATGAGCCAATATATCAAATCAACGATCTATCTATTTGAAGGAATTTAATGCTATGGCCGTAGGTACGATAGCTAATTGTCGAATTCATTCATTTATATATGTTTTATATTATTTATAAAATATATTCTATTTATATTACAAAAGCAATGGTTAATTTACAAAAATCCTATGTAATTAATTAAATTAAAGAATAATATTATATTTTATGAATAATATTCATAAAATATAATATATGAATATATAATATATGAATATAAATGAATATAAATATGAGCACACAGTATAAATATGAATATAAACATAGACGCCTTTGTAACATTTTTTTTTACTATGACAGTTAAGATAATCTTTTTTTGCTATCAAATATAATAATTATCTATGCTTGTTGTGATTCGTTATCAAATTTCTTAGTATAGACAGAGAGCTGTCAGAGTTCATGAATGTATCTGTCTAATTGTCATCACAGATTGCTGATCGTATATTTGTCGGCTTCTTGTAAGTTCTTTACTGTACCGTCGTCTAATGTGCGTTCAACCAAATCGGCACCGTTATGATATACGCGCGTCTTTTGTCGCATCGTGAGAAATGCATGATGCGAACATGCGCACGCAGATTGCACGCGTGACATCGAACTAAGCGAGACAGCCACACTTTTGTCTTTTCTTTAATATACGGGGTGTTCGACGGGAAAACATCAATCATGAATTTAATCGCGTAATATACTTAATACAAGTAGTATTAAATGATATTTCTGTAAAGATTTTTAATGAAAATCTCATTCATTTCCTCATTGATTTATATAGTGAGAAGAAATGAATATTTTCAGTAATTACGTTGCAAAAATAATTTTGCCTTAC
>NW_017259336.1:3822897-3831018 GCF_001594045.1 Atta colombica | reverse complement strand
GTCTTTCAAAAATTAATTTATGTTATTGTTTTACATCAAATGAATTTAAAAATTATTTAAATGTGGATTACACACAAAATTATTTTTAAGTTGTCTTTTTTTTAATTGCTATTTGCCATTATTATCCGCGTTACAGAATTAATGGATTTAGTTAGGTACACCGTGTAGATTTGCTCCGTGTATCTGTTTGCTTGCTCGTTTGCGGGGAGAAATACGTGACTTTGTACAGTGTCGGCATCGCGTAGTCCGATGCGCATATAAGGCGCCATTGTCTTCGATGACTGGTGATATTATTTTGCTTCGAAGATCGGAGTCTCGCCGACGAGTCATGATCATCTTTGATTCCACTATCGATTGACTTAAATGTTCGAGCAAGAAAATAACCAATCAAAAGCGTTCCACTATCAATTGTAGTGTTCAAATGCATATTAGAATGCATATTTGCAATTCGTGATGTATCTAAAAGTAATATCAAAAACATAATAAATATTTAACAAGAAAATAAAGGAAAGGATACTTCATAACGTAGCATAAATTTTATAAATTGTCATATCAGTTTGACATATCAGTTTCTGTAAAATTAAATGATAAACGCTATAATAAAATCGAGTGGGACTGTCATATGAATATTTGAATGATAACTATTGACATGATCCATAAAAAAAAGAGAACTAATTAAAAATAAAAAAGATGTGTTTTTTAAACAAGATTTATTTACATCTCTAGGTATATAATTATCTATATCAATAATATTCAATTCGTATATGCATTGGTTTTTATTTTCTACAAACTAAATTAAATTAATATCCTAAATTAATATCACTTACCCGAGCGATGTAATATTATTTCATTATTATTTGAAAGCAGGGCAGTCAATGTAGCGAAAAAAATAAGCGGTGTCGAATAATGTATTTTCTTATTTGAAATGTAAGATCTCGAATACAAAGTAGCGTTCTTAGAAACAATATTTCGTGTTAAACAGTCTCCGCGAGATATTCGAGAAAGCCCGTTCTATGTGCTTGAGGTGTGCGACGAATTTCTCTTTGTGCATTCGGATTTATCGTTCGTAATCTCTCGCCGTAAAAACGCGCGGCGAAGTGAAAAACGGAAGTTTAAAGGTCCGATAAATCATAGTTTGAGGTTCTAAATTTCGGGTTTAGGATTTTGCGTTTCGTGCATTACCTTTCCGGTTTTGTTACACGGAGGCAGCAGTTTGTTGAGGAGGGAAGGGAGGGACTCGTAAAGCGAACGTAAATTTTCAACGTTTAGGCCGACCGACAATCGATTATTACTTTGTGCTCGTGTTGATGCTCCAGCAAGAACGATAAACTACGAATGGTCCTCGTGAAGCGACGCCTTTTAAAGTGCTATAATTCATTCCCACCTTCTCTCTTCTCTCCCACTTAACTTCAAAATGCGTAACGTGCATCGGTTTAATCCAGCCATTATTTTTAATGCAAATTTCACGACAATTTTATTGCAAGAATTTATCAGGTTAAAGTTTTATAAAAAAGATGATAACACAATACAGAAAATGTTTTACAAGATGAAAAAAGTTTATATTCCTTTTATGAATTTTATTTAATAACAATTTTTAATATCATTACATATAAAACTATTGAAAAGCGATAGTGAGCTAACATGCGATGAGAAAGGAATGGTCCGTTTGGAAAGAACAGATTCTGTTCTCTCAAGAAATCATGGTAAGGGGAATCGAAAACAGGTTTCTACATTCTAAGAGAACAGCGTGATTCGACTTCGTGGGTAGCTTCGGTCCGCCGAATTCGGGAGCTAAATGCAAGAGGGCTAGCCCTTATAATGAAGCGATAGAATGCGAAAAATATTCGAGCACGACAAGCTCGTACTTCTCGAAGAATCGTAAAAAAGCGGGATCATCGCGGAGTGAGAGAAAGAGGGTAGTAGCTGCTACAAGTCAACAAAGTTTCTGAAAAGTGATTCACTGCTAGTGTAACAAGTTTTCGCCAATATATCAACATCCAATAAATTACATTTACATTCAATAAATGTGTTCGGTTTTTTAGAATTGCCATAGATACGTAAAGGTATATTTTAAAGTATCACAAGTATATATCATGTCTGTGTAGTATGTTGTACTTACGTTTAGATTCGATTGAAATTATATGAATTTTAATATTCATACTCTCTAAATCAGTGAATTGTCACTAATTATCCAGTTGGCACTGATAATCAGTAAAGTTCAATTAAAAAAGGAAGAATGTTTGAGAATATTACATGACTAAAATATTGATATTTGCATGTTAATTTCAATTTTCCAATATCATATTCATTGAATTTAAGCACAAAACAAGATTAATTAGATCACATATAATAAAGAATAGCTAGATTAGGAATCTCCACATTTAATTCACTGATTACAAGTGACTTGGCATTGATATCAGTGATTATTCAGATTTAGAGAGTAAGTAACACTAAAGATTATAAATCAAATAAGAGAAAGAATTCTACTTTAAATACGACGCTACTCTGAATATTAAGATGTAATGTTGAACTATTATGTATATTCATTTAAATGAATTAATTTCGAAAGAAGATAAGAAATGATAATTCCGTGCCGATATGGTTGTCGGATTGTCAACGCAATCAATCTGAAATAATAATAATCCCCCCCAAATTTTCCAAATTTAATCTTAAAAAACTGTAATAAACTTATTGCGAAAAATATTGTCTCGGCCGGGAGTCGAATCCGAAAGAATTCTATTTTCGAATAGAAGTGGGTCTTGGTACTTAATAATATGTTGATTTACAAATATATATTTTTTATAATCTGCGCGTTGATTTGGTTCAATTTGAAATACAATTATAAATTAATTGAATAATATCACACACACACAAATTATATTGATCGTTAATTTAATAAAGATCATAAAATCAATCATAAAACCGACAATTTGTTAAAGATTATAAAATCGATTATGCTTGATAAAGAAATCATAGATGGCCGTTTTGCATTATAGGATGTTGGGAAGCGTTCTCATATTTCTCGAACAGATATCTACATTTCGCGCGAGAGAGAAAGATAGTTTTCATCAAACAGGAGGTTGCCGAAGGTGATCGCGGATGACGAGCGACGTTCGCACGGGAGGAGGCAGGGTGGGTGGCGGTTTAGGGCCAACGGGGACGTGGGGGCATTCATAGAAGACGATTTGCGGACTGGGCCTTGGATCTTCGGTACCTTTTTACCCTTTTCCTGAAGCAGCATCGCGATCGGGAAGGGGCGTGAAGGGCGAGGAGAAGTGGGGGACCGGAAGAACTGGAGAGTGTTATTAGCGAGTCGACCCTGGCGGCTGCCACGACGGACCACACACATCGTCGCGTCGCGAAAAGGGAGAAGCAGAAAGATAGCGAGAGGCGGAAAGAGATAGAAAGAGAAAGACAGACAGTGAGGAAGAATAGAAACGCGAAAGGAAGGGAGAAGAAATGATGTGAGAGATAAAGAGGGAAGCGGTGGAAAGAGAAAGCAGAAGATCATTCGTGACCACTGCGTGGTCCTGAACCTTGTTCCTTCCTTCCTTCCTTCCTTCCTATATTCGTGGTTATCTTACGGCGACCTAGTGGAATAATAATGATGAAATCATTAACGTATAATGCCAAATTAGTTGTCGAGGGATTTAGTTTAAATTTTAATAATACTTAAGTAGGTAATCAGCAACGCCTTTTTCAGTATTAAATGTAAAAAAGAATGTTTATAGGAACTGTTGCATTCTTTGCATGAGAAGTCAGAATAGTTAAATAATAAAAATTAAGATAAAATGTTAAATAAGTGATGTTTAACACAAATTCAGTAATTCTGTAAGTATTGATTTCCAATTGTTTTGTCCGCTCTAATAGTGCAATAAAAGCTAAATAGTACGCTCTAATAGTACAATAAAATTAACGTAAATGATTTATATATTTGAAGAAGAGATTGATTATATAAGATTTAATCGCTATTAGATCTAATTACAAGATTTTAAAAATTATTATTGTGTGTTACTATTTTTTTTCTTTACATAGATGGATGCATATAATCTTATAAGTAGTAAAAGACGTAACACGTGAACATTTTCATAGATATTAGAAAACACTATTCAAAGAATTATTATAGAAGCTTAATCATAACTATAAGGATATAGACCTACTTGAGGTTCTCCGTGACAAAATGTTTCCTCGTGACGAAATCCCACCATGTGCGTGTCTACATGTGAAGATGTACCATTATGCACCCTTTTCACGGATGCCCGTTACGTTTTATGTCTTTATTCCGCGCCGCTGTCGATCAAGATGAAAGCATGTGACAAGATGCACGCGGGTCTTTTCCGCGAATTCTCGCCGCTTCTGATCCGTACTTTGATTGCTGCATCTGTAATTGCAGAGAAAAGGGCTGTAAATGGTTGATAATGAACACTTGCGAAATTGTCCCCATGTCTTATAATACGCCAAACCGGAGAATTATAATAAGAACGATGAGAGAAATTCAATTAAGTTAGGATAATATAAAAATATAGTATTTTATATCGTCGTAACAGTATATTCTCGAAAATATTTAATAATTTAATAGAACATTAATTTGCTAAATGCTCTCTAAATCTGAATCAGTGAATAATTACTGATATCTGAAATCATAGCTAAGTATACACTGATAATCAATGAATGAAATGTGAGATTCCTAGCATAGCTAATCTTTATTACATGATCTAATTAACCTTGTTCAGTGCATAAATTCACTGAATATAGTATTGAAGAATACACTATTAAAGTTAACATGCAAATATCAGTATTTTAAAATTATATAATAGTATAATGGCTCAATAATTTAAAAAACAAGTTAAAAGGGCTACGAGCCAGAAATTTATGAATAAATTGGTAGATAAATAAAAAAATGTCTTAATAAATTAATTATGAACTTTAATAACATGCCGGCTAACAAATGTTTCGATCACAATCGGATTATTATCAATGCTAATAAAATATGTCTAAACGGTAAAAAAAACATAACATAAAGTTGATCGAAAATTAAAATATACTTCGCATTGTATAACTATATAATTGTTGTATCAATAAATTAAGATGGAGCTTTATTTTGTTAGTTAAAATGAACAGTATCATACATAAAATACATATATTAGAATTTGTCAGAAAAATAAAAACTTATATTATGGTCATAGTCGATGGCAAATGAAAATATACTTCGTAATATCAAGATATCTAATTATTGATATCAATAATTAAAAAATCGTCTTGTTAGTAAAATTGTACAGCAAAAGAACATCGGTGTATAATTATACATTGGTATCCAGAATGGAATATAACGCATTACAACTATAAATATAATAATGTAAAATTATAAGAATGAAATAATATAATTTGATGAGACAATACTAATATAAATGAAAGCTAAAAATGTATAATGTATATCTGTCTGTTAAATTAAAATAATTATAAAATTATTATAATTATACTAGTTAAAATTAAATAAGAAAAATACCTTTCATAATTGTAGTTGAGAATTCAATCCAAAAAAATTATTAAAATATGAATAAAATATGAATAAAATATGATTATAGACAATGCGATGAGAGAACTCAATGTCTCTTATCTTCGACGTTATTAGAGAAAATAAATTTTAATGACTTTCAGAGAAGGAAAGTTGATGTTAGAAAATAGTGGGAAATAAGATTAAAGAAGGGAAATAGATAGAAGGAACATAGGAGAGGAGGATATATACAGAGGAAAGAAAGATAATTATGAGGGAGAAAGGGATTGTATGAATTATGAGTAGGATTCTGGCAATGATTTAGTATCATTTTGTTTGTTTAGTATTTTAATTATACAATGCTCAAACTTTCTTTATTTGTTAGTTGAATTTTACTGATTATCCAGTGCCAAGTCACTGAGTAATCAATGATTATTCATTTATTTAAATTTAGAAAGTGCATTTTCAGATTTGTAGATTATAAGAGTCTCTTTTATAATTTTTCAGTTGAAAAATGTTCCTTTTTTCAATATCTTTTTAGGAATTAAGTCTAATTGAGATTAGAACTAAAGATCGAAATGTTGTTCTCGGTTTTTATCTGTGAAATTTAATTCTCCAATTATTAGTCTTCGATCGTTTATAATAAAAAGATTGCTTTATCGGACAGCTTTCTCCTGTTAATTCTTAGGAACTTTAAAGTAGGGTACATTCAGTTTACCTACATTATTATTTACAACACCAATACATACATTTCCAACTGACTCGCATAGTAATAACCACGAAACAGTGCCGAGTGTGCATTTGTCGAGCAGTACCGCAAAACCGCAGGGCAATGCAGGAAATTTTCGGTGAGGAGTATTACTAAGTAATTTGTTCTTTCTTCAGCCTCGCGTGGCACTGGTAGGACAAGGTGGATGGGTGAAAGACGGTCCACCGCAATATAAGCTCCATTCTCTTGACGCGAAAGGAACTCGCGATCTTTCTCTTTCTCTCTTTTGAGGTGACCGCCAGGCAAATCCTTTTCTTCATTCCCTCACTCCTTTTCTCTTCGCGGCTCGCGGCCACCGACGATGAAGAGCAGGTAATTAAAGCAGACAATGTCTTACACGTGATATTAAGGATCCACAGAACCCCCCGCGTGGCGAGAAATGTGAGCAATCGCAGGCTGGTTCCTTTATAATTCTAATGACATCAATATTTCCATGATAATCTATTTTTTAATTTAGAAATTACACGCGCATTGTTCTTTTACTTCAAAAGTGACACAATTCAAAAAATTAAGTTTCTCAGAAGAGAAAAAATTTTATTAACTTCACAAAAAAATTATTAATCAATCAAATAACATCAGCAAAAAAAATATTTTTAACAAATGCCATTTTTATCATCATTCGTCTCTTTTTGAGTCTCTTTGTGAGTTATGAAGTTGAGTTATGAAGTTAAGTTAGTTCACTTGACTGATAGGACAATGTTTATCTGATTCATTATGGTAATAATTCGAAAATCAATTTTACTTAAGGAAGCATTATATTATATTATATATTCTCATCATTATATCTTGATTAATTATAAGAATTTAGTTTTTTTGATTCTATTTTTCTTTCGTCTATATATATTTATTTCGATAAAAAAAAATTTATTCTTTTACTTACTTAATAGAACTTGCGTGCTGAAATATTTCCGTACATTAGTTTAAAAGAATTTTGGGGCACAATTGACGTTTCCTATTACACACATAAATATTCAACTTGTCAAATAATTTTGTTGTACTTTCTAAAATTTTTTCGTGCCAAAATGTTGAGATCTCTGTCGATCCCACGCCACTAATCGCGGGATTAAAGCAAATTCTATTTAAAAGTGCCCGTTTAAAGATGTAAAATAGTACAAAAAAATGCTTGGATGCTTGCTGAGCCTGGAAGTTCGCTGATATTTTTGCACGCAACATTGTAAATGGTTAAAAAATATCTCATATGTAGCCCGCGGGGCAATTGCGGTAACTTTGTTGCTGGCTACAACCTTCGTTATCAGTGTCTTCTCCTTTCCTTTTGCGCAATTCTTCAGACGCTCTTTCTTCCGCATTTACCTTTGTCCTCTGTGATGTAATTTCTTCGTTTACTTTATTCTTTCGCTTAAGGCTGTTCACAAGCTTTTGCAGATTTCGCCAAATTTCTCGCTCTGCTTCGTGTTACAAGAACTACATTCTATGAATCTCTTCTCTTCTTCTATCGTATATGTCTACGTTTTTGCTTGGTGGAATCAATAGTGCAATAATTGTTAAATGTATAATATGAATTTTTACTTGATAGTTTAGATTAAAAGAAACTGATTTATCGGGAAGTGGTAATGTAACGTAGATAAATTGCGAAAAACTCAAGAACGGTAAAGTCACGCTTCACTAGTAAATCTCTCGCTATTAGAGATCAGCCATTAAGATCCGAATGTCCTGAACGACATCGCTCCTTGCATTTAGATCGGAATCGTTCGAGCTTGCGGAATATTTCGGAGCGAATAGACTCGTTCGAAGACAAGACGAAGTTTCCTCCATTTCTCTTAAAAAAGGCGTAAGCTGTATTTGTACTCGGTATTACATTATAGAATGATGGAAGAAATAAAAAAAAAACATTTAATCG
>NW_017259336.1:3806385-3822797 GCF_001594045.1 Atta colombica | reverse complement strand
ATATATATATATATAAATATCTTATATCATATATCTTATACAAAAATGTTCTTCAATCAATTCAACGTATCAAGTGTTTCGTTTTTTTAATTTTGCATACAACGGAATAGTAGCAAGTATATGAGAGATATAACACAGGCTAAAGATTTGATGTAAGAAGAAGAAGAAGAAGAATCACGGAATAGTGAATTCTTATAATATACTTACAATTAGTATTACATATGAGCACAGCTCAGATATATCGCGACCCGCTTTTGAGAGTGCAGGGGTTAAAGCCTCTGTCTTCGTGTCTCTCCTTTTTCCTCGGACTTGCACGTCGACATATTTCGGCTACACGTATAAATTCGGAATACGTGAGGCTGGCCTTATAACCCTTCGCACACCGTATGGAAGAGTGATTGGGAATGTCGCCGCGGAATCTCGTTTGCGTGCGCGAAACGCGCTTCCCAGGGAGGACCGTTTCGCGGAACGAATTTGATTTAACTCGATGTTGGCTCGCGCTTTATGGGTCCCCGGCGAGCTTTCGGGGATAAAGTCGGATAAGAGAACGGCCGGCAATGGCGCATCCGCGCGTTTTGGAACCTTGCGCTAGGTTCCCATTTAGAATACTAATTTCAAATTTTTCAAATTATCGTGCAATTTCTGTTTGAATAAATGCACAAAATAAAGTATTGTCATAGAATTATTTATACTATTATAAAACAACATTAATTATTATTTAAAAAGATGGAATATTGTTTTGCTTTTAGAAAAAAATATCTATATAAATCTTTCCTTAAATATTTTTCTTTTAAGTAAAATTCTAGAAATATCATAAAGAATAATAATATATAAAATAGACTCATTACGTAGGCTTTATTGATTTATAATATTTAAATAATCGTGCCGATATATCCATAGAATATGGATATTGTAAATAAATACGCCACTGCTTATCGTTTGGAATGGGGCGGTGGTTGCTCCGATGATGCTTCTTAATGCGAATTCTCGCTGTCCTCGGTAGGACTACCGTCGCAAACGAAATAACGCTGTAATGGAATGGCGGGAAGGAAATAATAAAAAGAAAAACGGCTGGTTTCTTCTCGCTTATCTCACGGCCCGTGCGTTCCGATAACTCGCCGGCCAATTCATTACGCCGGACCGCGCGTTGGTCCTTTGATGTCGAGAATCGTGTAGAACAGGACTTGCATTTTTTGCTCGTGCTTGGCTTTCGTCGAAACACGAATTTAAGGGAACAAATGTGACCTTGTTCGTGATCGCGGAATTGTCGCTTTAATTCCCCAATGCTATCAACACTAAAGCAATTCTTATACAGCATTTAACTGATGTGAATACGCATACAGGAAATCTCTAGATTCTATAGGACTCTTATATAGCATATAAATAGTATATTAAAATAAATTTAATATACGTGTTCTCAAGCAAGAAGGACATTAATACGAAATTATAATGTATTCAAAAATTTACTTGCTTCCTTTCGAATCAGATTTCTCTCTTTTTCTATCATGATATTTATTTGATTTAAATGAAACTTAGAGGAAAATACGTATGTTATAAAAGAAATATTTTTAATAACTTTTCCACTACTTCTTTTGTCATAAATATATAAACAAAACGCAATGCCAATTTGCCTCTTGACTCTAACGAGTCCCGGTCTCTTTTATATACAATATGTAATCAAGATTACTATTGACATGAATTTTGCACCTTCTTTTCATCTTTAATTTTTATCCTGTCCCATATTTATCGTTTTCATGTTTCCTGTTTATATTTTATTAATTTATATGTACACATATTTCTGTATGTAAATTTTATCGATGTGCAATATTTTGATAAATACTTGTAACACACACTCTCTCTTCTCCCACACATACATAAACACACACATACATTTTGTTTCGTCTTTTTCGAAAAACAGGATATTCTAAATTATGCGTTTAATAACAAATGCTAAAAATACAATTAATAATTAATATCTCTCTTTCTTCTTATTTTCTTTTTTGCTTTTTATCTTATTCGTGCAAAATTCATATCGTGCGTGATACCAGAACATCGTTGCGACGCCATTTGAATAGTGACCGAGCGTATATTAATGGTCGCGCTCGCGAGCTCGCGCGCGTCGCGCTGTTTTTGCCATCCGTAACATCGTATGCACCCGGCGAGATGCATATGCTACGTGCAGCCTCCGGGCCCCGCGTTGCAACTTCATTCCCGTCATTAAGTCGCGTTGCCTTTTTATTTTTGCGCCCGTTATTTCGTGTCTCGCAGCCGGTTCTTGCTCCATGCTTAAGAGGCGTCGCGTCGATGTGTAAATAGGTGATCATTTCGATCGTTTAATTAGAGCTGCGTTAGAGCTGCGGTGTTAATAATGGCAATATTAATGGTTCAGTTAAATTTATGAGATAATAAACGATTATCTGTCGTCTTATCATTTTTTTTCAATCGATTTATCTTTGGTATGCGTTAATTAAATACATATAGTATATATAATTATTAGTTTGGCTTATTAACGATGGTAATTATATGGTAATTAACGATTTTATTTTTAATTTTTGTTGCATGGATGATTTAAAAAAAATTTAATTTGCTAAAAAAATATAAATAATCTAATTTATATCCAAACATTGATATTTTATTATATAATATATTTTTAATTAAGATATATATTTGAAATTACATTGACAGTTATATCTTTGATTGCGCGTGCAAAGATATATTTTATATGATCGATATTTTTATATCCATGTCTGTATATGTCAGTTTTACATCTCGATGTTTAAAGTTACATCAGACAATTACGAGCATGCAAAATGCATATTTCACAGCGATATTTTATTATTGATAATTTTTACATTGATCATCGTGGTCGCATTTTTGTTATTACACTAAAAGTAAGATTCTCGAGCGGTCGTTTGCAGATACATATTCGGGACCTTCTTCTTGCAAGATTACAGAACGACCTGGGGGAGGTCATGCACGTGACACACGCGGGCGCGCAGACAGTGGTGGCCTCTGCCAATGGCCAAGCGATATTTCATAATTAGCTTTGAGGCCCATGCATATACGAGTGCGTGCACGCAAGGTGCGCCCGCACGTCCTCCCTATCACGGCATGCCACGATGTTGTGCCCACACATCGCCGATTAAATGCCGTATTAACTCTGGAGCCCATCGTATTTTAGGCTCGTATGCGGGTGGGGATGAATTCTGCGGAGAATTTTTTCTCGAAAAGGAGTTAAGACGTGGATTAAATAAAATATAACGTGGAGAAGAAAATATGTTTGTAGCAATATTTTTATATTTTGAGAAATCTCAACATTAACGCAATATATTATACTTGCAGAATTTAATTGATAAATGAAAATTTAGTTATTATTTGAAAAATTAATAACAAAATAAATGCAATATTGCTTAAGTGACTGAAACAGTGACATTTAAGATTATTACTTTTTCGCCGTTATTTCATACTTGAAAGTTTGAAAATATTATTTTAATTATCTCAAATATAATATTTAAGTGTCATATCCTAATTTCAAGAAAATAAGAAAAAGCATAAAAATATATAGTTTATATTTAATGTAGATTCTTTAATTGTTTTCTTTCACGCCTATAAATTTCAAGCCTATAAATTATATTTTTTGAATGAATAGAATAAATCTTTGCGCATCTCCATTATAACTAGCTCTAGTCCCGATGAAGGGATCTCGAGGCGAAAAGATTGGAGCAATGGGATGAGGAGAAGAAGGGAGTCAGCAAGGATCTGCCGTCTCAGGGCATCGTCAAGTGATTTACGCGCGCGGATGTGGCATAGGTACGATAATTAAGCGAGAAGCCGCCTGTACCGCTTCGATCGGGCCTCTTTTCACTCCTCTTGGAGTTCTGCCGCGTGGGCGGTCTCTCATGGGGTCCCGTCCAAATTTGACACGCGTATCATAACCCTTCGCAACGCTGCTCGCCGCGATCGGTCATTAAAATATAATGTGCTAGCAGTGGGATATTTACGGGTAGAAAACATAGAGATTGCTATTTCTACTCTTAGACGAAAAACATTTTAAGAATATTGTCAGTTATCACATTTTCTCATTTTCCAGCAAATAAATATGTGCTATGCCCGTTTTGTTCGTTTAATCAGTGATTTAATACAAGATATTTCCGAGTTCATTACATTTCATTGTTTTTGTTTTATCTATTAATTAGAAAAAGGGAAAGGATTATAAAGTATTACCTTGTTTTATTGAAATCAATATTTGGAGAGAAATTTCATTGTTGAATCTTAATTTTTCTTGATTTGAAATTTTATTAGTGCTAATTAATGTTTTTACTTGTAATGTAATGGTTTTGATGTATATCTTTAAATGATAATACTTGATAAAAAATAATTGAGAAAGAGACATGAGAATGAGTCATCGGTGGAGCTGAGAGCTCACATCGTGCAATGTACTGTGTGCAGAAGAAAAGGCAGTAAACGATGAGAGATTATTATCGCGAGCCTCGAATGGGAGAACATGGGGGAACTCGATAATAACGCACAGATGAATCTCGATGATCGTCACGTTTCCTCATTTGTGCCGCCGTTGATTGTAACGCGGGCATCGCGAACGAAGCTCCGAAATCCGCGCCAATCCCATTCCTTCGCGTCCAGGTAAGAACGTAGCGACGGCATCTCCTTCAATAGAATTCCATCGTCGAATTCCCGACCGGCAATTTGCCAGTTGCATTCGAATTTCGCGAATTCCTAGCCAGTGTATCAGGATCCCATGCGCTAATCGTTGTGACCGATAGACATAAAAACAATCACATAGACGTATGGACCACCCCACGCGATCATCATTTATTGTTTGCCTGTATCATCTTGTGGGATATTTCAAATCGATGAGAATATCTCACGCAACAAATTTTCCTGAATAATCCGCACTTGAAAATAGATAGATGTTCGAAAAATTTAAATATTTATAAAACTTTAGGCACAAGTAAGAGAGTGTTATATTAATATTTTTTCGATATTCTTACGTGCATGATATATTTTGTCTGGTAATTATTACTGTAAAGTCTAACCGTATGCTTTCTATTTTATATTCTGTTATCAATTGATTTTTGCATCAAGTCTCATTCAAATTTGGCTAATTTGTTTTTGCTAGACAAACAGCAAACAGACAGACAGACAGACAGACAGACAAATAAGCAAACATAAAGTTATATAGAGCTAAATCATCATAATCCAAATATTTATCGAATGAGAGTGAAACAGTAATATATGCAGCATGTGATATTTGATATCTCGAAAATCATTGATAAATTAATAAGGAAAGATTTTTAATATTTTCTATTCACATCTCGTTGAATGGATAGAAAGTACTTTTATTTTAAAAAGAATGATTCATAATGATACTATTCTATATGTTTCCAATTAACATTTTCAATCGTTTTTGTATTACATTTATTTTATCTAATTATGATGCATAGATAATATATATTATCAAATTTTTACAAAAGCTTTGCTGCAGTAAACGTGGAATATTATTCTTGAAATTTTTTGGGAATGCGAAATTAGTTATACTTAAATAATAAGAATCTTATTGGATCGTACATGGATACACAATTAATAGGAAGTAGCCCATAGCGGTTAAAGTTGAATCTTTAGTGCTTAAATAATTCGGTGTGAATTTATATATTGTGTATCTCAAATCCTGTTAAACTATATGCCAAATTTTTTTTGGTTTTGAAACGCTATATTGAACAAAACTATCGTAGGTGCTATCATAAATTACATTGTTTAGCAATTTAATAATATGCTATGATGCTCATAGGTATCTTAAAAAGATCTTAATGATACTGATAAACATGCATATCACAATTTATAAATAATTTATTGCGAAAAATATTATCTCAGCCGGGGTTCAAATCCGGATTTCTTGCACTTCGTGCAAACATCCTAAGTCTTTTATAGATTATCGAGACACTAAAAAAAATATAGTCAATTTTAATAAATATTTAGTTGAATACTGCCAACTAAATATTTATTAAATATAAAGATATATTTATTTGATATAAGAAATGTTAATTTGACTTAACAATCTTTTTTTTATTCAACAAATATTTATTTACTGTAAGTAAATGTTTAGTTGGTAATATCGAACTAAATATTTATTAAAATTAACTATATTTTTTTCTCAATATAGTTATACTTAGTTCAGGAATATTTTTAATTCCTAATTGTTTACATGACAATCCACTAAGATATTGTTTACACTCAAGGATGTGTCGGGCGCATTGCGATTTGTCGTTGATTAGCTATTACGAATTGCTCGAAAAATACAGGGAAATAAAAATGCGAGAACAGATTTAATCAGTTTTATGGCCGAATGTGCGCAAGATGAATGATCGGATTGTAGTTCGCGGGCGAAGTCCTGATTGGAATTGGATCAAACAAGACGGACGATCGATCACATGGCGTTGCTTTACGAGAGTCTGCATGATGCTTAACTGGTGTCCGGCACGTGCATAGGTATATAATGCATATACAGGCAGACCGATCGACAACGGATTGGTGTTATCCGCGTGCACACGTCGACAATTTATGAGAAGTCGATCTGATATTTGCGAGATTATGCACTCGATGCGAATTGCTATAGTTGAATTTGCTAGTCCCTGTTCGTTAGTCGGAAAAATGATTATTATTATACACATTTTGCAATTTTTACATATCGATATTGATTCATTAAATCTTATCATCACTTATTATCATGCTAATCACGAATATTTGTACAACTAGTTTACTTTATAATTACTGCAATAATTCTTGTATTTTGATAGAAACTATCTGCAAATTCTATTTTAAATAATTATTTTAAACTTATAAGAAAAAAATATTTTAATTTTAATTTTAAATTATCGATAAAAATGCGTGAAAATGTGTGAAAGTGATTAATTGTAGGTTTGTAGATTTGTAAATAAATTTGTAATTTGTTAACGTTTTTATATCTTTTTTTTGAAACTATCGAATGTATTAGATTTACAGGCAATCATTTTCGCAATTTTCGGATCTCGACGCGAAACATTTGCCAAGCAAATTATCGCTTATCAGTTTTGACGCAGCAGTTTCCAATGTGAAATCGTCGGATAGCGATCATCGTAAAACGTGGCGTGAATTCTGCCGTTCGGTGATCATGCGAGTTTGTATTTTGCAAATGGATAACGTCACTGTTTCTTCGTTGGGTATCCTGAATTATACGACATCCACCATATAGCATACATGTAGATGCGAAGGGTAGTGTCAACAGCCTCGTAAAGCGCGGAACGTGATCGATCGGCTGCCTCGTTTGATCCAATACCAATCAGGGCCCGGAGAGCGAGCTACAACATGGCCGCTCGTTTATCTTGCAGAATATTGTCCTGAATTTCTTGTACATACGCGCCGTGGTGCGGTGGTGCGTTTTCCTTTTGAGCTTGAAAGTGTTTCGCTGGAGCTAATGAACGTCGCTTTTTATATCGTCGCAATAAGATCGGCTCGTCCGCCCATGAAATCGGATTCGCCGGACGAGTAACGAAGTCGATTCTTCGGCCTGATGTCGAAGTAGCGCATTTACTACAATTCCCAGCACATTGACGCCCTCGTGAAACGGGGCCGTGATCGATGGATCGATATCTCATCGTGAAGTAATCATTCGCTTTACTGTTCGACTCGCTATATTAAAACGAAGAGCGTGTATATACTAAAGGTTTCATTTTGATCTAAAAGATTTTTTGATGGACGTAGATTAAAGAATGATTCTAGATTGTTTTTGTTAAAAATTATTTTTTATCGCAATTCTTTAAAATAAAATTTTCGCTATTTCATTAATCAAAAATTTGAATCTGATTGCATGCACGTTACATGATAATTAATTCCTTTAAGATCCATATGAAACAGAAATTTTTAAAAGTAAAGAATGAAAAAAATTAATAATGACTTATTCATTACTTACAAATTTATTGATTTCATGAAATATTATACCTACATTGTAATGTTAATAGCAGATTATATTTATCCATATATAAAAATATCCAAAAATATCTTTTAGTAATAAAAAATGAGCTAAGAAAAATGTTGAGAATATTCTTATTAATCTTTTCCAAAATTTTATTTTGGTGCACTTGATGAGCCACCCTCGCATGTGCGAAAGTATCAAGAGTCATTCAGGCTAATTCAGACTAAACCTAGCTTTTGCTAATGTTCTGTATTGCTCTTGACATTATCCTTCGGCGAATATCGCCTCCTGGCAAAAGTCGAGGAGCGATAGCTGGCACACCTGGCGGATTAAACGCGCAGGCATTTAGGTACTTCTTCGGATGTATCTCTTAGAGAATGTCCTAATGGTTCCCACTCGACATGACGATCCCTCTACGTCCTTCTTTCCCGCGCTTCTAGTCTCGCTCTTCCAGCCCACTTACACAAGTTGGATCCTCGAATCCTTCAGCCTCTCCAATGTTAAGTGGTATGGAGAGTTATCTAAGGATTAGAGATCTGCCGAGGACTCACTCGAAACGGGTTCAAAGTACAGGGTACATATATCCGTACGATGCTGAGAAATAATGAGAAAAATAAGACAGGTACATCAAGAAAGACCAGCGTGCAATCCTAAAATATAGGATAAATTGTTACATGTTATACTTTGCATTCTTGATAGCAAAATCTAAGAGAGATTAATCAATATCTATCTATCTATCTATCTATTTACTAAATTGTTATCTTTCTTCATTTTTATCTTGACATAAATTGATGAAAATGATAAGATGATATTAAATTTGAAATCTATTTAGAGAATAATTTTCAATAAACAATAATATATAGTTAATATGTATAATAAAAATGATAAATATTTTTTTACAAAAAAATAATTATTATTTATTTACAATTATTTATTTATATAAAATTATTGATAGTTTACGTTTATTGATATTACTTGTATTGGTACTTCTCTTACAATATTTCTCACTTACAATACATGCATGCTCACAAAGATACTTATCAAATAAACACAGATTAAATAGCTAAAAAAGAAATGACGCGAAAAGGGTAAAAGCCTCGCAGGATAAAGATCGTGTAACGTGCTCGAACACAGGGTAAATTGCAGCGGAAGTGTAACATGTCGAGTGCAACGTTCCAGAGCGGCGATATTTCAACGGCGCGTCTGACAAATGAGCGGCAATAGCTACTTGCTGCACAGCGAGCGACCGAGCGGCAACAACATTCTGCCGCGCAACCACCGCTGACGAGAGCGAATGATTTACCCAGTAATACCGATAGGTTGTTATGATCGATTCGTACATTAATGCCGGTTAGATGCACGCTCAGGGCCGGCTGCTACCGCGCGAGTGTACCTCATTGCGGTAATACATCTCTCGAGCCAAAAGATTGTACATACAACAGCATCATCTTCGTGCGATAATTATGATTTGTGACAGTCAAAACGAGCAGAGCTGAAGAAAGTTAAAAAGGCAGAAATAATGTTTTGAAACTTCAAGACTTATTTTATAATATTCTCCAGCTGTTTTATATTATAATTTGACTAATTATTTCAATATCCATATTTAAATCAAAATTTATATAAAGACATATTTTTGTCTGTTATTTGCAAAATTTACTTTATCACCATATTGTATAATACAGCATGATGTTTTATATACAATCTTTTACTTTTATGAATGTCATTTGGATGCGTATGAGGTAAAAATAGTAACAAAAGTCCTGTAACTCAATATATTTTAATGTCTTTATAAAAAAAAAATGTTGGGTTACTAAAAGGGTTTAATGTAGATAATTTATATTATAGTGTAATAATTTTTATTCTTTCGTATAAGATCTATCGTGTTATTGCGGCCCTGCGTCGCGACGGGCGTCCAATGCGCTTCTCTCGGTATTACACATCGACGTCGATGTTCTGAGGGAACCATCGTATATAAGCGTTGCATACGTCGATTGATGTTTGCGAGAGCACATACGTGCATAGAGAAGTACACGTATTTACAGAGCGGCTGAGAGAGGCGGTCCAATTTCGATGCCGATGTTCGATTTGACGCTGCAACGTAGGTAGAGTCACTATATTGGGGAAGGGATAAGATATCGATACTTTGTATTCATATCGTACTAAAAATAAGTATCAATAATACATAGAAAGTATCAGTCAATAATAAAAAATAATTTATTTTGTATAATCAAAGAATATACATATTTATTAAAAATTCATTTTATTAATAGAATATTTAAGAGCAAATAAATTATTATTTAATTTGATGATGCATCCTCAATTTTAATTAATAATGTCAATAAAATTTTTCTCTTCAAGAGAAAAAACCCAAATATATTTATATATTTAATCTAATACTGTGATATTTACAAAAAATAATTGATAGCTGGTACTGATGCTGTGATATTCACAAAAAATAATTGATAGCTTTTATCTAAACAGAAATATTGATTTTTTCCATAATACTGTAGTATTATTAATATTTATGGATATTGTACAAAATATTCCATAATTTCTCTCTCTCTCTCTCTCTCTCTCTCTCTCTCTCTAAATATCTCTATTTCTCTCTTTCTCTATCTCTCTGTCTCTCTGAAATTGAGTACCGATTCTCGATTTATCAGAGTGATTCCCTCGAGGGAATTTATGGATGCTCTGCTTGTGCTATCTCCAAGATAACCGATTTTTGCGGACTGAATGATGGATTCTGATGCGAGTGTTCGAACCACACATAACGACGATTCGCCGGGGTTTGATTGGCGATCGAATATTATGGCAATATCAAACTATGAAAATCGTATATATGTTAAATATTGCACATATCGTAATATATTTCTTTATTTTAACAGAAATGTAATTATAATAATATAGAAAAACTGGAAAATTAAAAATAACGTATATCAAAGGAATAAGGTCAAGTAAAAAGGTTATGTAAAAAAAGATACCAAATATTTATCTCGAGTTTATCACAAAATCTGTATATAAAAAATCTGTATATAATAGTTCCATTATTATCCGAAAAATTCTTTTTTTTCTGATGGTCCGCAATTGCCTTGTCTCATATTTTGCATTAGGGACGCATTATTGACGTATCGCGGTAGCGAAACCGGTTTCTTGTCCATTCTTGGTCGCAGGCAAAATTATTCTCGTCATTAAACTGACGTCCTGGCACCCTGGAGATGAGGGCATGGCGTTTGTCGGTTTTATGGACACTTGCATTTTACTGGTTTAATCTCTCTCCCGCGAAGTTAAGTACGTGCCTCCGTACCCCTCGAATATCGCAACCACCGGGCTGTCCGGCTTTTTCTCGACTCTATCGTCGTTTTCCCGGAGAGTTTCGAGGTGTCGCGGTTTTGGAGTACTATTTTCTTTTTCTCTTTATCGACATGCTAAATGTGCTTAATTTCTTACTTGTCAGGACCATCTTTTTGTCTAATGCTTTTGCTCTTTTTACGAGATTTATTTGTGAAGTACACCTCAAAAGGACATTGCCATTTCTCGTTATTTTAAATATATTAGGTGTGGGAAAAAGTTTTTCCCGTTAGATAGCATTAAAAAAACGCCACGAACTTTTCCCCTAATATTTAATGAGCAGATTATACATATACAGATATTTGATTATATTTCAAAAACTATGATTTGCGAATTACGATTTGTTCTACCATATGATAAAATTATCTTTGATATCATTCATAATCAATATTGCGGTATCAATGGTTTAAAGCTTCAAATGTAAAAATTTCTAACTAACATATCCAGAAGCTTTTCGATAGTGTATTTTTTAGTATAATTAAGGTAATAAAATAATATTGATAATTAAAGTAACTAAATTTGCTAGATTTCTTTAACAATAAATTAAATACAATAATTTTTGACAATTTTTGATGATGATTGATTCTATATATAATTTGAAAAAAAGATTTAATTATTCTTATAAAATTATGAAGATATTGTGTAATCTTTACACATCAAATTATTAGATCCGAACATTGTCTTGTTAATACTTGTCAAGTTCTTTAATTCTCCCTTATCGTATGAGTTCTGTTTTGAAAGGACAGTGATGTTCTCGGTGACATCACGACGCGATTTACCTTGATGTACCGCGTCATATCATATCAGGCTTTTCCGTGTTGCAGCCTATGCAGCCAGGTGTACCATAAAACTACCTCGAAACAACTCCGACTCGCTGCGCGGATGCTTTTATGGTAGCCGAGCGCGCGATACCAGATACGAGCAATCTCTGTGAGTAACGCGACAGAAGGGAATGGGATGTTGGGAAGCTTCATCGTCACTCAGAACTTTTCGGTATGTCCGCATCTGCAAGGAAATCGCCTCGCGTTGCATCATCCTGTCCCGGAATCATCTTTGGAAAATCACGACGCTCTTGATGCGAAATGGATAAACCAACGAGTTTGCGAAATGCGAATAATATGGAAAATCGAAAGTGCAGCATTAAAAACAGTTTCTATAGGCGCGTTAAAAAGTATTGACATATATTGATTAAATTCTTTATCTTTTAAATTTTATATAACTAAAATCGCTTATGCTATAAAGACCTTATAATTATTAAATTATTAAAACGTCTAAATTGTAGTTCGTTCCACTAATGAAAATATTCAGAAATAGTTATAGCTTCAATAGATGTAGATAACAGGAGAATGTATGTCGGAATTAATTACAGGCATGTTTGATACAGAAGTAAAATGAATATTTGAAATACCAGTTAGGAGACAGATTAATTCATAGAGAGTTACAAATGAATTTGCGACATTTAATTCGCAACACGGCGAAGAATTCCGCATAGCAGCAAGCCCCGGAATCTCTTTCATGAATCTCTTTCATCTTCTTCATACATAGAAGAGGCGCTTTTTTCTCGCCACTTTACGGCATCCGACGTGAGTCGGAAAGAAGGCCCCCTCGGGCTCTTGGTGTATAATGTCCGCCAACGGTTAGAAGAATAGGCAACGCACTCGTGGCAGGCCGAGTGCTATTGTCCTAAAAGCCGTGTCCGCGCTTCAAACCGCATGCGAGTTCTCTCCCTTCGTTGCGCGTTCTTTCGCAATTTTCTCGCGAGGGGAGGGAGCAGAAAGCTGCGAAATCTTAAAAGGAAGGAGCAATCATTTGAAGAGTCTCCGTGAAAATTTGCATTGAATTTTTAAGAAGCACCTTTCGTTCATACATAATAAGAAAGTCTTGTCGAAATGAAATGGTTGCGCTTTTTCATCATAGAAATTACAATAGAGTAACGTTAGCTGTCTACTTTTCTGTGTCTCTAGAAAATAAACTTTTCTTATTGTAATTTATAACAGTATATATCGAGAAGATGATGTAATTTAATTTTAATGCAATTTTGCAGAACATATTTTTTAATTACATTGGATTTAATTGAGATTCTAACTTTAACTAATTTTGGAAAAGAATGTCATTAAAAATATGATATCAATTTTTTAACTTATCATTATAACAGTTAACTAGAGAAAATGTATAATTATATTTTGGATATTAAATTTTTGTTTAATTTTAACTCAGAATAAAAAAGATAAATTAAATGTGTCTAGATAAAATATAGCGGTATACCTGACAGTGTACGAAACAGAATTATAACAGTTTTTACAAACAAATGAGGCACATCACAGAGGAAAAGCTGCGTATTTTAGTTTTGCAGGTAGCAAATAGTTTTACGAATGTATTCCTTTGACATAATTTGGAGAAGTATGTAGGCACTAATTTTCCAACTTTAATCTCTAGCTTGGAGTCTTTGAAAATAGCTTTTAAATGACACATTGAACTAAATTTGATATCTGTTTGTATCTGACGTGTAAAGTTATACTATATACTAATTGGTGATATTCTACATAACCGCAATTTTTTTCCCTCTTAGTTCTTTTGTAAATTACGTTTGTATAATATGTATATCCGAAGAACTTCTACTTATAAAATTGATATCACGTTATGGCTAACAAACTTGACCAAAAGTAGTTATGTCACATGAATATCTAAGTTGTTTCAATAAAATAATACTTCGTCTTCTCTTTTTTTTTAATTAACAAAACAATAACATTGAAATGAACTCGAAAACATTTTATATTAATCACTGACTACATTCATTACTAATGAATAAAAGCACACCATTCATTGCCGAAGGGCTTGCTTGCTGCATAAACAACGATGGACATTATTTGCATCGTTTCTTTCCGTCCGCGACCCGTTCAAATCCGGTTATTAAAAGCCGCAGCGGACTGCATAATATACGCGACGAAGGTGTGTAATGCGCTAACGATCCGTTAAGTTCGTCGGCTAATTAGATCGAACACTCGCCTAACGCGAACGGATGCGAATGGCACCTAACGAGCAACTTCCAGACAAAAAGATGCATTGAGTTTTTTTTCGATCACTGATCAAATTTATGCGCAACCGCGATCGAATGCGTGATAGTTCTTGCATTTGAAACGTTTATGCATGTATCCATAAAGCGTGGAGGGAGACCTTTTGATGAAAGATTCAAATCTTTATTCATATAAATCTTTTTTAGATTTTTATATCAAGGCTATATCATGCTAATTTAATTTTAGTTTATATTTGAAATTTTCAATTCTTCTGTTTCTATTTATTCATAATTATTAGATATACACATAAAAATTTTTATACGAAGTATTAATTCTTGATGATTTATATTATTTATTATATAAAATATTTATTATATAAATTTATTATATATTTATTATATAAAAAATGTTATTTATTATATAAAAAATGTTATTTATTATATAAAAAATGATTATAAATATTTCATTTTACATTTATATATCTGTAAAAAATTATTCATTCAAAAAATTATTCATCACATACTTCTAAGATTTTAAAAGAAAAGTAAATAAATAAATGAATAAAGTTACTCTTTTAGAACAAATTAATCTAATTTCTTTCTTATTTAAAATCACAAAAAATTCATGATCTGCTGAAACGAAAATTTCAAAATTTTTTTTTCCTGCTACACATAAATTTGAAAAGAATTATAATTTTTATTACTTGTAAATTTTGTGAGAGTGGTAAGTAATATACAAATCACCAAATGAATATTAAAGAGCCGAGCTATACGTACTTAATGCTTATTAATAAATTTAAATGTGAGGAATAGGATATTTTTGATGTATGTTTATTTCATGGTTATATTAAAATTAAATATTTTCTGATGGGCAACGAGCTGACCAGCACGTGGCTTTGATATGATTGATGATGTTTGTTTTGTCGTAACAACGCGTCTCTGTATACACAAGACCGTTTGTGTTATTATTCGCGCGGTGTCAATTGAGTAGACAGGTGGTGGCTCGTGCCTCCATACGATACGTCGCGTTACTGTTGCTCGAAACTCGATCTTGACAAGTGTGAGGACTGCGAGGAGAAAACACGATTACTTCCTATGAATTATTATAGATACTAACTCGAGTTATTAATTATCTCCCGTGATTCACGATTTGTAAATATGATTTGTCAAGATGATAGACTTTTGTGAATGTATTTGATGTATCCGATTAATTCGAGATACACAAAAAACAATAGAAATTATAAATCGTTTATAAATATTATATATTAAAAATTAATATATTGTGGAACTATTGTAGGATTATTAATCGCATTGCTCATGCACAATTTAATAAGAAATCAAGTTTTAATTAACATATTAATATATCTCATCATTTGCAACTCGCAATTTGTCGTTACATTCTCGACGATGATTCGCAACTTTTTCCATTAATAGCTCACAATAATCTGTTCTTTAATTTCTTTCGTCCTGATTAGAATGGTAGTACATATCACATAAAAATTCCCTTAAGCTGTGTAAAGCGTACGATGCATTATTTTATCCTTGTTGTGCCCCAAATGTTAAACTAAGATAAAATGATAAATTATATGTGTCATTTCTTAGATTATTGATTAAATCGGAAAAAATCCAAACTCTACAAGATAAATGTCGATCATCGTTGAAGAAATAATTATCCCTCATAAATATCATGATAGTAATTTACTTTTCTTTTCTACTTTGACATTTATCATATACATCGCGAGAAATATTGATATATACAATAAATATCTGTCAGTCTCGATAGTCTTACAATTGTTGATCGTGAGAATGTCATGTAGTTAAAATATGTAGTCGCTATGATGATTAGTACGCAAACACAATTAATTATATATTTGTGAGTGAACGTATCAGAGAAAGAAAACCTGCGGAATAGGCATTGAGCAACTATAGGATATGAATAATTTATCTATAATTTTAATTGTCATTGAATTAATCGAAACTATAATTATTTTACGTATGCGTTACAATTATTTTTTTATAATGATCGATGTTGAATGTGTTGAAACTTTAATGTCTTCGTGTTTTATAAACCACAACAAGTAGCTG
>NW_017259336.1:3797980-3806285 GCF_001594045.1 Atta colombica | reverse complement strand
ATATACACATGTATATAATATATGTCGATGGATATAGCTATATTAAAGAATTAAGAAGATTATAGATAAATATATTTTATAAATATACATCTTCATGTACTAATCGTTTTAAATTTTTTTTGAAATGAAACAAATTAATATTAATATTTAACTAGGGAATATATACACGCGTGTAGACAGTTTATTGATTTATTGTACCTGTACATGTAAAATGCATTATTTATTGGTACAATACGTCTTATAGCTCGAATTAATTAATTTAAGTAATTAAATTTAGATTAAAATGCTAATTGCGATGCATTTATTTGAAATTTATATGATAATTTTACAAGTGTAAATATCTAATAAATGACAGAAAATGAATTTTTTTAAGTTAATGTTGTCAGTAACCGTTTCAGAACAGAATTGTGATCAATTAAATCAGAGTTGTTGATCATGTCAAATTTGTGACAGTATTATCTTGCTAGTTTCTAATTATTTTCAATAGATGTGAGTCATTATCGTGCAGCGAAGTATGTCGATGATGATTAGATATTCGATGAGACAGAAAACGGCAATTAGTTTACTCAGCATAACTAGTGACATATAATTCTTTTTTAAAGCCGATCGATAAATCTCTCGTACTAAAATGTCTATACTGATCTGGCTTCGTTTAATGTGTACCGATCGGCAACACTGTACAAAGCGCGATAGAAGTTATTCAGAGTGGAATTTATTTATCACGGTGGGACGAACGTTTGTAAAGCCGACATTATCCTTTTCGTGGTTTTCAAAGAGAGGGATATTCGCTTATTTTCTAAATTTTTCCGATGATACAGGTAAGCGAAGTGTTCACATGTCTCACTTGCGCGGCGGCATACGCGTTTGATATCGGAATATAGAACGTATCAGGAGAAATTAATTCTAGTACATGTTTCATGTTTTGCGTTATATTTGATTTCATTTCAAATTGAATTGCTATCTATTCAATGAATTAATTTTACCGCTTGGTAATTGATTTAATATATTAATTTTTATCTATAATGTTAACTATGGGAATGAATACTCTTCTCTAATATGACTCTTCTCTTCTATAATATTTTTATTATTCTTTAATATGCTTTAATACAATATGTATTTTATATTGTAACTGTTATTATATTGTAACAAATTATTTTATAATTTTCTTTTTAAATAATAGTTTCGTTAAATGATAATAATAATAATAATAATAATAATAATAATTTATTTTATATTTTTAAAATATTTTCTTCAATAATTTTTTTTTAAATATTTCACTTAGAGAAAAAATTTCTATTTCTATATTTTTCGACTATTTATAGGCTTGACATATAAAAACTGTCCAACGAGAAAATATAAGTATAGGATATAAAATCCTTTTACATTAAGGCTTCAATTAATCTCAATTAATGTATATATATCTACGTGTGCGATTGCGTAGAATGCTATCTTTTCGTAGCACTTTCGTCGTACAGGCATGCACACATCGCGCGCGCGCCGATCATTATTTCGTTTTTTAATTAGTCGGAACGAAGAAAGCTCGCGCGCTTAACATTCGAATGAACTACTTCTGTGCACCGGCCGATAATTAAGATTGATGGCGAATACGAATGCGTAATTGCGCCGGATGCGGCGCTTTTTTTCGCGCGGTGCGCGCGTACTTCATCAATCACCAGGCATTTTTTGAGCTCTGGGCCGCGCCGCGCTACGCCACGTCGTTGCAGCACATTCCGCGCGCGCCTCGCTCGTTCTGCTTCGCTATATCGAGGCAAAGTAATTGGCAGAGAAGTGTCGATGCCGCCTACCATTGAAAAAAATATCGGTCTCCTTCATCAATGGTGTCGTCATTGATTTAAAGAAATTGCAGTTTTTAATGAAAGCTCCTAGAATTTTTCAGCTTAAATGTACCTGTTGCGCTTTAAATTAAGATTTACGAAATGTCATAAATTAGGTAGTTCAGGGAATAGTTATTGCTCTCGATACTCCCGAACTATCGGCATTAGAAGTTAATATTTTTTTTAATAGTACATTATTTTAATAGTACATATTGATAAAATGATAATTTGATGAATAAAGCTATTTAATGTAATTTCTACGATAATGTTTCTTCAGAATATGAGTTATTTACGAGTTTATTATAGAAAAAATTGTAACGTGCAATAATTATTTTTGAATTCTAAGTACAAGACAAAGGTGTTGAAGCATCTGAGTAATCGAAGTGAGATCACGATAGCATTGTAGCATTCTTGGGTGCATTCGCCGTGGCAAGGAAGAAGTGGAATCGCCAGATGCGAAGTTATTGTGCATATGCGAGGGCGTGCAACCAAGCCGCCGCTCATTGTGTGCACGCAACATGCGTCCGATGCAAATGGAACTTCTTTCTCCAGGTAGGATCGCAGGTGCGCGATGGAACGTCTCGCGAATTTGCACCGTTGTAATGACCGCGTTAACGATTGCGTTCCTTGGCTGATGATCATTCTCAAACTCGCTTTCCCTAGGCTCTTTCGTAATTCGTGACAATATTCGAAGTCTGACAAATAAATATTTTTATGAGGAGAATAGACTAATGAGAGATTGAATTTTATCCCATTGAAAGTGTTTAAAAGGATTATGCACTATTATGCCGATATATTTTGTATTGGTTATTTTTGCATGGAAAGGATAGTTTTGCTGAAATATCTAAAAGTTTAATACAGATACATACAGATTTAAAAATAATTATGATTGACAATCGATATAATTATGTAGAATGTTCGAACTAGTTGCTGTAGAATGTGAAAATTTTTTACAATACTTATTACTCATCATGCTTGAGTTTCCTGTATAATTATATTAATAGTCCAATAAAATTATTTTCAGATTTGTATCTAAATTTTTAAATAGATAAACTTTGCAGTAAAATGATAATTTATATATAAGTCAATGTATAAATTTATTTTTATTTATATAAATAATGACTTAATTTTTATAAATTTACGCGATAAAAAAATATGTTATAAATCAAGATCAATTTTTCACTGTTGTCTAAGCTGGTTTACAATTAGAAACTTTTGTGTTTATGTTTATGTCTATGAAGTTAGAATGGCATTTTATTAATTTTCGAAAAATAATTATTTGTATTTTTCCATTGTTCTACTGTTCTTTCAAAAGTAACAAAATGTTCTGCATTTTTAATATAAAAAAATCAAAATAAAGAAATGCCGTACTAACTTCACAGATACACTTAACTTTTTATAGGGATATAAAAATTTCCAAATTATTGCTACATTTCTGCAACGTGCTTATATCCGACTAAAAATAGTTGGAATCTATACATTGATTGCTCTTACATAAAAGCACATATAGCTTTCCACTAAATTTCAAACAATGGAAAAAAGCCTCTGAGAGAGTTTAATGGAAATCAGCAGCGGTATTGTTTGCAGACGCGCGACGTCGTGGAAGAACTCATAAACGCTAGCACGCACGTCGAAGATAAACATTACCTACCGGCGATGCCGGGCCGGAAATTGTGCCGGGAAAAATATGCAATAAATTCGTTTTGCCCGTGGTAGCAAATCATGCAGGCGGTAGCCAATCACGAACGGTTAAGCGCCGCGGCCGGCGGCGTGCCGTTATATTTTGTGTTGCCGACGAAAATAAATTGTATCGTGAGTTTACAATGTAGTACATCATAATGTGCCGTGGCATCGTTGTACGTCTGGGTGAATTTTACATGAACCTTCTGGAATGGAAGAAAATTTGTAGCATTTTTCGAATAAGAATTTTTAGATGATAAATATCTATTGCCTATCAATAAATGTTAGAAAATATAAATTATAACATTACAAATTATAACATATTGCAGCAAGTAGATTTTAACACTTGTAATTATCAAACGTACTATATTTTATTTGAAATTATTTTCAGAAGTATCTGTTAATATAAATATAGATATTGAAATTAATAAATACGTAAAATTAGTAAATACAAAGTTACAGAGAAAAAATATCCTAAATTTCAATAAATATTTATTTGAATAATACCAATACTAAATATTTATTAAATGTAAAAATATATTTATTTGATACAAAAAATATTAATTTGATAAAAAAGTTCGATTCACAATTTTTATTGTTATATTTATTTATATTTTCTTTTTGAAACATGTAATTATACACTGAGAAAAAAATTAGCCTAAATTTAAATAAATAGTGTATAATTTCATGTTTCAAAAAGAAAATAAATAAATATAACAATGTAATAAATATAACATTGTGAATCGAACTTTTTTATATAGATAATATTGAAATCAATAAAATTGCAAATTTAAATAGTAAACATGAAAATCGATTATTTGAACAACTTTATTAAATTATGATTTGATCTATTTTATAAGTGAAACAGAATGAAACCATCAGATTTGACAACGCTCATTTCGCAGACGATACGGGGCGATAGAGAGCTTTGGTTTTGGCAGTTTTACGGACAAATCGGAACGATTTAATCGCGAGATAAATATTACTCGTTCGTCAAACACGCTCATCGTTATAACTCACTGCGCCTGCAACGAGCCCGAAATTAATGTCAGGCTCATTGAGCAACTTAATACCTGCAAATCAGGCCGGCGTTGACGTTTATTCGTCGGCAAATGTTCGTGGTGGCCACCTGCCGCCCGTGTTTATTCGCTGGTTAATAAAATGATACTCGTAGTCCGGCGAGCCATGAAGAATCTGTTCAAACAAATGCGTGTAAAACGAGAGGTTAATTCTACCTCTTTCAAAAAATTTAACATGCGATGCGCGTATAAACTGTTAACATATACAAATATCGTCCGATACAGTAGCATATATACGTTCTTTTATTACTAAATGTTAGGACTGAACCTGTATTTGAAATACTTTTATTTAAAACACAGTTTTTACAATATAAGTGTATTTTGTATTTTGTATTTCAGCGAAGCATATGAAAGTATTACATATTTAAAATTGAAAAATTGAAAATTTTATGCATTTTTATATTTTATATATTTTATATTTTATTTCTTATTTGTTTATATTGTATTTTATAATTCAAATAATAAGATTGAGTGTCAATTTAGTATTTGAAATACAAAATAGAAAATATTTTTATGTGCTCCGCTGAAATACAAATACAATTGTCTTACAAATGCTGTTTTTTAAATAAAAATATTTCAAATACCTAGCTTTGAATGTTACGTATGGAATTAAAGTTTTATATGTGATGTAGAAAAATATTAATACAGCGACTAAGTAAAGTAAAAGAAAGAAGAATAATTTTTAAAGAATGGGAATATAACTGATTTTGTAAAGATGTGATTAAGGATTTTATTATCTCTATTTTAATATATCGATTTTTCCTTAAGTGTAGCGTTATTACGATAATTTTCGATTTTCATGAAGAAAAATACATAAGAAAATGTAGAAATAGAACGATCTTCGAACGAGTCGCGGAAAAATGAAAGTTGCATCCTTTAAACTACACGCAGTGTAGTTAAATGCTATTTCATTATTATTATCATCATTATTATTTCAACGTGAATACAAACTTACAGATTAATTCTAAGCAAAATCGTAAGGCATAACTTGTTCTCGTAAAACTTGTAAGAATTTATGACTGATATTAACTCTAATGCATATGTACCATAAGACGTACGATCATTCATAAATTTCTATGATTTCTCATAAATCTTATGACTAGTAAAAAGCTATAAAGATATTGCATAAAGTTATAAGCACTTGTAATTTCTTATAAGTTTTTACGAAAACATGTAATAAGTTTTATTTTTGATTTTGACTCGTTAATTCTCAGAAAGAATTTGGATATCAATTTATAATTGATATATAATGATATAAATTGATATAAAATATTGATATAAAATTGATATAAAATGATATAGCAATCAAATAAAATATTTATTTTACATAAAATTCCAAATTAACAATTTCTGAATGAAAAATTAATCAGTACAGCATGTAAGGGAATTAATATTTCACTTACTCTCCTCTCGATTCACTCCAAATTCCGCGTAATCTCACTGGTCCGCTTTAGTTTGTAAATCTTCTATCATTGCAACAATTGATTCGTTTGAGGATTATCAATCGGTATATTTCGGTACGATAAATCAATTACAATCAATAGTGATTGATTAATTAATTATTATTTATTAATGGTGGAAATAAATTGACTCAATATTACACAGTGATGAGAAATTGCTACTTTTGAGACGAGGGATATAAAATGGATTCAAGATTGTATTAGCAGGATTGATTGCAAAAATAAAATTATCGTTATTATAATATTTATTCAAGGAATATTTCAAATAGGAAAATCTAAGAAATGTATGAGAAATGTAAGATAAACGGTATTTTAAAAACTAATTTTACTCATCTCTATGAAATTAGATGTGATTACAGATTCTTCAGTACAAAAAGAATTGATATTTTTTTCGGAACGAAAAACGCGAAAAGTGATAAGATTTTCACATCATCCTGTATACATCATCGATTATATTTTATTAATTATATTATATATATTAATATTATACATGTATTTTTATCCACCACACGATTCAATTAATCTAAATAAGATATAAACGCATTGTTAATAATTTTTCTTTTGTTAAGAAACTAACAGCAAAAACGAAAAAGATGATTGAAACCATTTCAAAGATTTTATTGTTAGTCGTGCAGTCGATTTCCAAAATTCGGGCGTTGAAGTTACGATCGAGCATTGAGATCAAGAAATAGTCGAAAAGAATAGAAGACATTGAAAGAGAGAAAATAAATAAATTTAAAGACACGACAGACTCTGTGGGAGATACCGACAGTCATCCCCGCGGGCGGAAAGTGCAAGGTGGCGGGGAAGTTGCTATCAAAGCAAAAGGCGATGACGGCAGTTCACATCGTAGACTTGGCGACTTCCTTCGTCGCGACTGTACTCCGAGCTTTGTTTCCTCTCGCTTTTCTCATGTATTCGCTCGGGCGCAGGAGACGCATTTTCACCACTCCGCAATACCTTTTCGTCGATTTTCCTGCGTAAGAGATGTACGAAAATGTAGCCGATGCGCCACCGAGATGCATCGACAAGTAGGCGTCGCGTTGCGGGAATTGTGAGAGAAGCGAATATTATGCTTGCGAGAGAAGTATATGCAGAGGAGAGAAGAATAGAAGCCATCGAGCGGAATTTTCGAAAATTCTAGCAAGAAAAGATTTTCGCGATCGCGCTTCTTTCAACGATCGTATAGAATGATCTGGGAGTATCACCATTATTTTTACCAGCGAATTTTTTGATTAATCAAACATAAAATATTTCTTAATCTTTTTTTAGGGAACAATATTTTTTAAATTTTACTTTGAGTAAGATTTGTTATTATTCATTATTTTATTATATTTTTTGTTCAAAATATGACATTGTTTCAATGCCATTATATATAGTAGCATTCCCGTTTTGTAAAATTTAATCTTAATAATCTTAAGTTCAAATATATGTATATGTATATAATTCTTCGTCGTATATTATATTTATAGAATTGTTTACAGCAATATACGCGTAAGAAGTAAGATTATCAATTCGTGTACAAAATAATAAGATTAATATTAAATTAAGTAATTTAATCAAAAGTAAGTTAAAATGTAAAAAATATTGTACACATGTACATCTGTAATATATATATATATATAGCGGGAATGGGAATATGACACGTTGTACAAATGTTATAGTGTTAAAAGCGATATCATAAGATTGCAAAAGGCAAGCTCGTGCAGAGATTTTTAGAATTTCTCCATTGATCAGAAGAAATTTCTATTTCACACTTCGTGGTAGACAGATAAATACATCAGGGTAGTACGCTTTTGGTGTATTTTTTGGCGTGACATTATCTTCGTCGCGCCCTCTGTATTCGATTCAAGTTCTTTTTCAGTGTCTTTTTTTTTATTTTTCATCGGTGACTGTCGTTGGCGAGGAGTCGATTTCTGGCACAGTGATTTCGGCAAAGAATCATGCCAAGCTATAGCCTCTGAGGAATCGATTGTTAGTTTTCGTTTTTTTCTTCTGCATCTTTTGTTATTTCTTTTCTCTTTTCGCTTTTTTATATATATCTATATATATCTTACATGTATTTGATAAACATTAATCTGTATAATTTATTACCATTTTATTAAAATAATACCGCTTTTAATATCTCTTTTTTTGTAAAACATGTCTGGTTAATCATTATGTTAATCATTATGTCATTATTGCCAGATATTAGTTTTAAAGAATTAAAAGGCTAATATAAATTTTAACATAAGATTTATATCGTATTTTT
>NW_017259336.1:3793299-3797880 GCF_001594045.1 Atta colombica | reverse complement strand
AAATACATACATATATATATATATATATATATATATATATATATATATACGTGTGTGTATTTTTTCTAATGCTTATGCAATACATTGAGACTGATAATAAATATAACCAAATATCATCTCGGATCGTAACTTAGTGATTTAGAGTAACGTACGAAATATGGAGAGGTATCACGAATTTCTAATTAATATATGCAGAATAGAATAGAGTTACACGACTAATGAATATACCGCGAGCATCACGACAGAGGATTCGTGACGTTTATCTATTCACCTCGAAATATCCATCAGCTAGTCTGTTGGTATTAATTAACTGTCAGTTAGTACTGAACAGCTGCCGAAGAATTGAAAGATAGCATAGCGTATAATATATGTTGATGATTGATATGATAGAGAATATAGACATTTGAGACTGCAAAAATGATTAATAATTCAATTAAAGTTATTAATGAAATTACTAGTAATCCATACTTATTAATATTTTTTTATTTTCTTTTAAGTTTAACTTAAATAACGATGAAATTATGTGAAATCGTTTCATCAGTCGTTTTCTTATAATATAACAAGAAAAAATGCAACTATAAGGAATATACTTTTTGAAAGTAATGTAAAAGTGTACAGTAAAATAATTTAGTAAAATAATTTTTTGTTAATTTATTTGTAAATCATTTTATTTTCTTTAACATTACAATTATTTAATTAATATGAAAACATGATTACTTAATAATTTCAATTAATTTTTCCAAAGTATAGTGTAACATAACTTTGTTTAAATTTTCTTTGTTTACGTGTGTCGATTTACCACGATGTCGGTTTTATTCGCGATGGATTGCAAAGCGTCTTGAAGAAAATAATACATATCACGATCGCACATTAATCGCTGCAACGTGTTACATATGCATCTTTCCGTTCGGACGCGGTAGGGGTGAGAGGTGATTTAATAAGGCCATATTTCGCATTGATTTATAAATATATCCCGCGAGATTCCATGCAAACTCGTACTATTCAGCTAATTGCTCCACAATACTGAAATAATTGCTATATGTATATATTTATGTTACACACACACACACACACACACACACACACACACACACACACACACACATATATATATATAAATAGATGCCGCTGGGACAATGCACAAACTGCATCTTACAAAACTATACACATAATTATAATAATCGATATCGTATATATTTAATACATTATTGGCATAACACTGTCTATTAATTTTTAATTTTTAAGATAAAAACATATTTTTAATTTATAATTCGCAGTAATTTTCACGATAATATGATAAACATTAATATATTAATTCATTATTTTAATATTAATTTAAAGTGAATTATAATTATATATATAATTATTATAGAATTACAATAAAAATAGTTTTATAGATACAAGAATAAAAAAGTAAAATGTCTATGTGGGATTTCGCGATTGTTAGTGTGTAAATAATATATTTATAAGATAATAATTCGCAAATAGTTGGAATGTACTTACCAACTAAGTTAACTGCAACTCTAGATTTCTGTTTCAACTCTAGATTTAAGTTCTCTTCAGTACGAAAATCAAGTACAAATTAGCCTTAGGCACTTATATTTAAAATAGTGTTCATTTTAAATACGGATCACAAAGCTTATCAAAACGTACAATTCCAATGCCTTTATAAATATATTATTTGATATATATTTTGTGTAAAAGAAATTCTATACGATAAAGTATTCAAATTTGCATGGAGCAATAAAAAGCAGGATTAGGATTTCAAAATTAAGAAATGAATCTGTCTAGCTATGTACATAAGAGTTATTTTGACTTTCGAAATGCAAAGGACTTGCGTTTTTCATTTCCTTAACTGTAAATAACCATTAGGGCCATTCATGACACGTGAAAAATCCGATGGTCCGGTTTCCTCGGCGCGATTTGGCGTCGGGGCACACCGTTCCCCAGATTTATCGATTACAAATTGCACGGCTATCAATCGCCTAATGATACTCTCATGAACGCGCGCGCGCCGGCTGCTCGCGAGATGTATTTATGAATCGATGCGAAATATAGCCTTATTAAATCACCTCTCGCCCCCGTCGAGGCCAGGAAGATTCATATGTAACGCGTCGCGTTTAGCGGCGATTAATGCGGTTATCTGCGATGAGAGCGTTATTTCCCAACGGTCGTGAGCGAAATGTTTCGCCATTACTGCACCATTATAAGACCACGGATCTATCGCGATTATAATATCGATATGCTATTAAGTGAAAAAGGACCTATTTACTCCTTGACATGTTTAGACATGCATTCATATTGATGCCGTTAATATTAAATCTTGCATCGTTCAGTGAATGATAATCGTTATTTTTCTCCCGGTATATCATCAGTGGACTCACATGAAACGTAGCAAACTTGACATCGCCTGAATAATAACGCATGCAAATTTCATGAGAGCCGAGTATATGTTCATTCTCCCTTAAACAAAGGCGATTTCACGTTAATATCGGACGCACAGTGACGACAGTGTCGTCGACTTCGAGAAGCGGACGACATGCAAAAGTTATGCAACCGCGGTAACGCAACGCGCTATACCGCTGCCTTGATTTAACGATGAATACTTTATTATGAAGGACAGAGCCGTGTGTGTGTGTGTGTGTGTGTGTGTGTGTGTGTGTGTGTGTGTGTGTGTGTGTGTGTGTGTGTGTGTGTGCGCGTAGCAAAGACAATTTATCGACGGCGAAGGGACCAGATGAAAAGCACACACAACATTCTTCCATTCGTACGTAGGTACATTACACGTTCTCGCCAGTCGCTTTTATATTGCTCTCATTCGAGAAACTCGGAAGCAACCAAGTCGACTCGAAACGACAATTGAAAGTACGATTTACGAATTTATTCTGCGGCAAACGCGGTTACCGCGGAAGACATCGCGTGTTTGCTTTTCTTGTGCACGCATAATGCACTAGTCATGGATTGATGCACGGCTCCTCCGCGACGCGACGCCGCGATTTGCATTACGTCGAGAGAGCCTGCGGGCTATGAGTCTTCTCCTGTGATCGAAAGCTACGTGAGAGTACATAAGTATGGTAAAATTAATCTGGTACTTTTTCTGAATTAATGAATCATACAGTAAAAAACATTTTGTGCTTGTGTTACAACTAGTCTTTGTTTAAATTTTTAATATAGTGGTATGTTAATTTAGTTTAATTTAATTTAATTTAATTGTATTATTTGAACACTTAAATTGATATTTAATATTTCTTAATATTAAAATAACAATTTATGAATAAGTGAACAAATAAAAAGTAATGTATTTTAAAACTTAAATTCTAAAAATTAATAAAATACACATATTAATAAATTATAAATGTTTTCGAAAATTTACTCAAAAAAATGAATCTTCACAATTTTTTTACAAATTGTGTCAATGTTATATTTTTTGTGTTCATTTTTTTACGTAATATTTGTGTTTCTTTCTAACATATTCATTTTGAATATATTTTAAATAAAAAGAGCACATTTTTTAGAAATTGCCCTGTTAGAAAAATGTAACCACGAGCTTTCTTTATATGTAAAAGAAGCTCGTTATGAACAAAATTAAAAGTAATGAATGATTTAACTAAAAAATTAAGTTACAGTCGTTACTTAAATATAATGAACATGTAAATTTATGAAATTTAATATACTTTTAATAATAAAATTTTATGAAAAGTACATTAAATTTCACAAATTTTCATGAAAAATACATTAAATTTTATGTACATTTATACAAATATATTTTTTAATTATAAATACATTAAATTTAATGTAATGTCATGAAATTAAGTTCAAATTGTGTAAAGGGTCCATATAAGTGCAAACGCAGTTCGCAGACGCATTTGCGACAGCTAGAAGTGTCAATAGTATTATAATAACAGCTTTTGATTGTTTGTCGCAAATGCGTTTGCAAACTGCGTTCTGCGTTTGCGACTTATATGGACCTGTAGATGGCCTTTAACTTAAAAGTTAATGAAAGTTAAGAACATTTCTAATAGTATGCTTGAAATTGAACAAATTAAAATGTTACAATTAAATCTTGTATCTTTTGATTTCATAGCAAGATGAATACCTTCCAGCAACTTAATTCTTATGTTAATTTCTGTTAAAGTCAGCAAACCGTTCACACTTGCCATCAGCGCTTGCGATTCGTCGCGTTCCTTGCACTTGCTTCCCTCGCGGCTCAATTATGCTGGCATGCCGGACAATATGTAAGTTCGTTTATCTTTATGGGTAATCGCGTATAATAAAGTGCGCGGAGGCACGACGTTATATGGTAATTATGAGGCGGAACGTCTATAAAATGCTAGCGCTATAAAGCGTGATCGCACGATGCACCAGCCATATTGCGGTGAAAGCATGAGTGATACTTTGGTATAATAGATATCGACGTACTGAATATATTTCCGGAAATATCTCGCTCAATTACTCGCTCGGTTTTATCGTTTGGGATACGCCGAGCGACCATTGATACTGTTTGCTTGAATTTCGTATGCAGAGAATATTCATGAGAACAATAATTAATTTGCTTCGCCAACGAGAATATGCATTGCATAT
>NW_017259336.1:3786646-3793199 GCF_001594045.1 Atta colombica | reverse complement strand
TGTGTGTGTGGGGGGGGGGGTGGGAATTAATACAAAATTTACCAACGAATTTGAACCGACCAAAATGTATCAGTGTCACGACTATAATCAATGTCATTTTCTAACTATTCCAAACTACAAGCCCTTTCTGTGCTGAAATTGCGAAATTAGCACACGGCCCGCGGTAGATATTCATTACATTAATAACATCGCGTGTGATTGCATTGTCGTAAATTATTATTAACTATTCGCGATCGGCCGGCCTGGTGATAAACATTTCCATATGTCCGCCCGGAATAACGTATCGCTCTATTACTAGCGACCGGTATATTTGTAGTCGCGGCGCAATTATTGCTCGCGATAAATTGCTCGCTCGCGCAATAATAGCGACGTAAGGAGTGCGTGCTGCTGCGTTTTGATACGCCGACACGCGGATTACAAGGCTTAATTGCGAACGTAATTGCTGGCGCTGGCCATTGCGCTTCTCATCCCGATTTTTCGCACATCGCCATTCGCGCTTATTAAGGACTACTAAAAATAAAATTCAAATAGACAAAAGGAATTAATATTTGTAAGATGTATGAGCGTATAAAATATTTGGGTTAATTTTCACATTAGCCAAGAATTTTATTAGCGTCAAAAAAACATTTTGGTCACAGAAATTTGCACTAAATTATTAATTGTATAGATAATTTTTGTTGTCATTCATACAATCTAATGCTTTGTGATTCAGTTTCAGTATGTTTTGGAAATTAATAGTAAATTCACTTGTATGCTATAGAATTTTTATGAGTTATGCTTGTGGAGCAATTTTCTCGGATAAGACTTTAATAAATAGATTGGAATTTCGAGAATTTGAAAAGTTTCGTGTTTAATTCCATTAACTTTTGAGCTGCATTCCGTTAATTCATCGTAACTATATCTTTTGCATATAGAATAGTTTTCTCGCACACATCTGATATAATTATACTCGATACTATATAAATCTATTATATGAAGAAGTATCGTTTGTGATTATGTTATAAACATTGTTATTTAATATACAAAACAACATCCAATTCTAAATATCTTATTCTGACATGAACTTTTTTTTCTCGAATCAGATCTTTAATAATTATATATTTTTCACATGAAATTTTTTTTTGATAAGTTTAACAGTTTGCTTATTTTTGTTAAATTGTGAATAATAAAGAAGCGTTGAAGGATTTACATTAATGATTTAGAGCTGACTCTGTGATATCACATGGCAGATCCATGGCATCTTTATGCGATTCGCAGTGCTTGTCGCCAGGCTTTGTTATGTATTTATGTGCATATTCGCCTATTTGTCGAGAAATTCCAGCACTGTGTCGGCTCTAGGATGCTCACGATTCGCTCTGGATCTCTCTGTTACATGCACGATCCTGGCCTCGCGAAGGCTTATTTTCATTCCCTTCGTATATATATATATATATATATATATATATATATAACACATGTGTGTGTGCACATATATATAACACATATTATAACACTGGAACGCATGTGTTCACTCACATGATTCTCATACAGAACTCCCTATATGATGCTCTATCAGTTTTAGACACGTTTAAGACGATTAAACTTTCCTGCATTTGCAAGAATCATGTCATCCTTAAGGACGTATTTGATTCTTTTCTCGAAAAATGTTTCGAAAAGTAGCAACAAAAAATAGCACGTTTCGATAAATCTTATATGCGTTTCGAATTGATGTGTACATATATACATATATCAAAATGTACATTGAAGTATTAATAATAAAATATTTATTAATACTAGAAGCGCTGATGGACATAAAAAAACTGTTAAAGGAACTTATTTGTTAATTTTTTATCCTTATTTTTTTATTAGTAAAGAGTTATTTTGACATTGTGAGTTATTTTGACATTAGAATTATTTCTCAATTCATATTCATATATTTTCAATATTTTGTATTTTGTACATAACTAGTAAAAAGAAAATGAATTGAAATAATTAGTAGAGCTATAATAGCCATCATTAATAGTCTTAATGTTAAAATCTTATAAAATATTGTAAATTAATGAACTTAATAATTGAACAAAAAAATTACAATCGGTTAATTAGTCGCGTTATACCATTTTCTGATATGCTCAAAAGATTAATATGTGAGAAGATACATATGTGATATTTAACAGAGAAATGTAAAATATTACAGAAAATGAGATCTGTATTTCAGTTTCGGGAATTATTTATTGAAACCACTGCTAAATGATCTAGAGATTCGTAAGCAATGCCACAATGTTCATTCGCGCAATTGCATGCCGTGCTTTTGTTTGCGGATACGCGAATCGATCTCCAGTTGGATCGCCGTATGCGGTTTAAGCCTTGACCAAGATCGACGGGAATGCCGTGGATTCGGCGCGGTATGACGATCACGTCCGTAATTAATTGTGCACATAGTCGCGGCCGCACGTTTGCGATCCGTGCGCATTTGAGCGCAGCGTGCGAAAAATTTGTTCGGAGAACGATTTGCATACGCACCGCGATTTTAATGAACTTTGTATCCCATACATGACATATTTATGTACATACGAAAAAGTATAAGTATACAGAAAAATCCGAAAACTTTTCGAAAGAATCGCTTTTTCCGTTAAAAAAATGTTTCTTTCTCTTTTTTGCAAAAAAACATTAGCACACAGTGTCACGTTTAAAAAGTTTTATAAAAGATATTGCAGGTATTATTATGAAAAATATTTAATATCTGAAATCTGAAACATTTCTAAATATATTCTGTAAATACATTTAGATGGAAATTTTTGTTAGTAATTTGCGAGTAATAAAAATGCTTAATCGCACGAATTAATCGTTAGGGTGCAGGAGCGAGCCGAGATATCGAAGCATTTATAAAGCTAGTAACATCCGATAAATCCTCGTCCTTTCATTACTATAAATTCCCGGATGTCGCGGATTTTTGCATCGATCGAGTCTTCCTCGACTGGTCGGTCGGTCAAGCCGGCTGAAGCAATAAATGTTATATAGGAATATAAAAAATTTTGACTGTGCTATATATAATTACAATTAGCGTTCTAATAGACGGATGCTTTTATTTACGTTTCGCTTTTAACGTATCTTCCTCTTCGTGTAAACTAATATTATCTATATCGTAGATTTTTTCTCGTAATAAATCTTCTTATTGTTCTAAATTAACTTATTGTCTTTTAGATATATGATACATGCGATCAATGAATGTATTATTATAAAGGAAGTGTATCAAAAGTATGTTTTGATTATGCATTATGCACTTTATAATATGCATTTTGAGAGGGAATTAAGAGGATAGAGGAGGAGGGGATTTATTTTTAAAATCTTATTGTTTTTCTTTATACAATTTATTATAATTCATTGTACTTCTTGTCCTAATACGATAATGTTTTAATGCTACTATAATAATTTTCTATTCTGTAAAGATTAAGAGGAGTTTAATTTGTTTATTTATTTTTTATGAAGTATGTATTAGAATATTTGAAAAATTAATTATTGTAAATTTTTTTTCTAGATGCATGTGGAAAAAAATTGCTTTAAAAATATAATTTTTATTTCTAATAATAGCATTGATAATGACACTTCTAATAATAGTATTTATTGTAAAAATAAATACATTTATTTTCCTATTTTTTATTTTATATTATTATATCGCAAATGTTTATTCGTAAAATCTTCTAACAATTTTGATGTATATTATATTTATATAAAGTCGCTGTTTATGAATTGAATGTTTTATTTTGTTAGGACATGCCACACAGGAATCAATAAAGTCCTTTAGAATTCCGTTCGCACTATTTGCACGGTGACGATGGAGGACATAGGAAGAAGAAAAAGGAGCAGACAAACCGTCGTGCTGATCGACTCTTTTACTCATCGTGTGCGCGCATAAGAACGTAGACCGTTCCTAAGGTCTCGCGAGGGCCCCGGGGTCATGGCCTTGCCCGTGGCTCATCGTGAGGACCTCAGCGGGATGCCTGTGCTTTCCTCCATATTAATAACGCGGCCAGGCCACCGTAGGCTATACATTAAGGAAAATAATCATCGTAATCGTGCGTAATACGTTCGCCGCCAGGCGATCTCGCGTGCATTTATCCCAGTAAGAGAGACAAGCTTTCGACGCGAAAAGGGACACCAATGCGTTATTGAAACATTAACCCTTTTGGTGCCAGCATCACCAATTATGGACAAAGAATCTTTTTTTACTTATATATGTAATATGCTAGTGTGCATGTAATTTTAGACTTTGTCAATATTGTTGTCTCGGATTATTAACTTGTTCTGAATTATTGTTTGAGTTACACATTTATCATTATCTGTAATCTTTAAATAAAATAGAGGAAAAAGCATGTGATATGAAATAAATTAGTTTTCGAGGAAATTATTTGGAGGGAAGAAAGTTATTTTTGTGTTTATTGTTTCTATTTAATTTTAATTTTTATTTTTTATACAGTTATGTTTTTATGCAGTTAAAACGTTTCATTTTCACATTTTATTTATATAGTTTTGCTTTTAGTTTTATTTTATACATTCTGTTTACAGTTAAACACACACACACACACACACACACACACACACACAGAGCAATTATTTGGTACATATCTGATAGAAAAGTATATCATAATTTTATGGAGTGCTTTTTCGTTCTTTAAAGACATTATAAAATGAAATAAAAAGCGTATTGATTTCTACAGAAAATTTTGGTGATAATTGTAGTGTTAACATAGAGAGACATCGTATAAAAGAATTGATAAAAGCGTTGCTAATTGATTTATGCGTTTCTTGAAAATGATAAATTGCTGCTAATCAGGATCACACAATATTCTACGCGCGAACTTCGATTGCAGGATTGATTGGTTTCAAGGCAATTTCACAATTACATCCTGTTAATATAAAACTCTCGTTATCTGGTCCTCGTTGGTTCGCAACTAATGTAATTATTGAACTTGTTTTGAATGATCATTCGGGACATTACATATGTGTATTTGGAAAAAAGATTTTACATTAACGAGCTCGTCAGGTGATGAGATGTACATGTAATACAAGGACGTGTGGAGAATGCGATAAATTTGCGTTTCATTTGCAACAGTAAATTACAATAGATCTTTTTGTATGCAATTCATGGAAAACTGTACATTTTAATTTATTTTACTTTACTTTTACGTAATTTATGAGCCGTGCTAATCTTTGAATACCTAATAGAAATATTTTGTTAGCAGTGACATTTACGCGCTCTGTTGTTAGTCGGCTATAGATTTCTATTCTATATTATTTATTGAAATCTTATTGTGTGTTTAATTTGTTTTTTGTATCCCGACACTCAAAAGGAGTCTTCAAATTCGATGATAGGCGATAACGATGAGTTATGAAAAGATTTAATGATAATAATTTCGTAATTACACTTATGATACTTAGTTTATTAACAAAGGTCGATATTATCATACCGGCGGTTATTCGAGCAATTTGCCTATGTAACTGAATCATTTAATGGAGTTACAAACTTTCTTCATCCCCTACGTCGGAACTTAGACATAAATATCGAGGAAACTTTTGCTGGAACTAAACGGCTCCCGCGGAAGTTGCAATCTAATAGTCTAATAATCTACTTATTACTCGTAGTAATAAACTAATATCGGTGTCCGCCAACTTACATATATCCCCCCGCGGCTTAGAAGCTATTAGATTCTTTGGCATTGAATTGAATCCGGTGCGTTTATTTCTCGTACCTTGGAGTTATATTACTGTGAATTGTACTTCTCTGTTTTTAAAGCATTAGATAATAAATGTACTATTTTTTTTACAGTCTTATAACTATTTAATAAAAAAATAAATTGTAATTATTTAAAATGCAAACAGGGAAAAACGCATTACGAAACAAATTTGTGTAATTTTTATATAAATTATAGGAATTTAACTATAGGTGACATAATAATTTTATGAACTCAGTTCAATATGCTTATCCTTCATTTATTTTAAATCTTAAGAAAATGTGTACATATATGCATATATAATTACATATATTATGTAATTCTTTATATATATAATTTTTTTGAAGTATTATATTTTTCGTCACGTTAATATGTTCATAGATATACAAATGATATTTTTAAATTCTGGTTTTTATTTTAGAAAAAACTTTCGCTAATGCTTTGTAGTATTATTTATTGTTCTGCAAACATAATGGAACATGTTTTTTTCTCCGGGAATTTACCTGTTTTTCGTACCGGAAGTATCTGTGTAATTCGCACTTGAGCGACCAGGGCGAGTGTTTGATATAAGCCTCTCGGCCAAGCGAAGTTAATCTTGACGACCCCCTGGAGCAACGTTCTCGAGCATGCTCCCAGTTCCCCTGTGTGTAAATGTAGTTTGTGTCTTTCGAAAACAATGTTGGGAAATGGTCGAATGAATTCCTGAATAAGTCACACCATCGTACCTTCGAGAATTACCGATATATTGTATATATTACTTTTTTTCGTAATTACATCAATTAATGTAATTAAAATTTATTAGAGCATTTATATATTAAATTATACGAGGGAGAAAGAGGAAGGAG
>NW_017259336.1:3753351-3786546 GCF_001594045.1 Atta colombica | reverse complement strand
AGAGAGAGAGAGAGAAAGAGAGAGAGAGAGAGAGAGAGAGAGAGAGAGAGAGAGAGAGAGAGAGAGAGAGTCTAGTATGAGATTTTATTTATATTTATTTATGTAAGAAACAGTAGAAAAATATTTTTAATTACAAAAATTCTTTTTTTTGAGCTTCTACAATTTATTATATTTTTGGATTAACGATTTTTTTGGAAGAGAAAGTGTAGATCGGGAGAGTCGTTTTATAGGATTGTGGGGAAAGACTGCATTTTCGAGGAATTACCTTAGGTTTAATAAACGGAAGGAGATAAATTGAAATGCAAGGGATGGGGAAAGAGGCCGGAAAGGTGAAAAAGGCGAGGAGAAAGGCGCGCACGACCGAATAACTCTTGGCAGAACGGAAAAAGGACCGACGGGAACCGGAGCCGGCAGTTTATGCAGCCATTACCACAGGTGAACGCCGCGAGCGATACGTTGCGTTACGCTGATTTAAAAGCGCTCTTAGATTCGGTGTGCCCACCTTCATTCCTCCTTTCTTGGCTGTAAAGGCGGTCTCTCCGTCTTTCTGCTTCACACTCACCCTTCTACCACTATGTAAAGCGTACATTTATTTTCCTCTTGCAACGTGAGAAATATTGCAGCCGATTTTTTTACACATTTTCAAAATATACTTCTTTTTTTTTAATTTGGAACAAAAAAAATAGTTTTGCATATATACAGTGTATGTCTTATCGATAATAGAAGACAGTTTGCAAAAATGACTCAATAAAATAGATAAGAAAAATATTATATTCCTTATCGCTTTTCGATATTATAGAAAGGCAAAATGCTGACAAGACATAAGATATCCGAAAATAATTTATTTTTTCGGATTATTTCAATTTTTCTTCTTGGTTGTATTTTAATTTTGATATTGGCTTATAGAAAAAGTATATATAACAGCATCACTTTTATATTCCTGATACAATATGATATTTTAATAATATACATTAATATCAAATGTGAATTAAATTAGATTAAATTAAATTTCTGTCACACTGATATGTTTAATCTGTGATTGCTGTATAATTACGCAATTTTATTATTTTACAGAAATTAATTTATTTATTATTACTACGGTAATAAGATTAGACTGCTTATTTCTATGCAGTTGATTCCTATGGTTTCTATGATTTCGATCGAGAACATGTTGTCGTATCTCTTTAAAATCTAATCTCATAAAATATGCTCGGGAAAGAAGTATTACGGTAGTTATTGCGTTCTCTGCTTTTTTCGTGATTGTTCTATCTTTGGGATCGTGAGAGAAGTTGGCGAAACTATTTCCCCCTTTCACCTGTCTATTCTCGGCGAATCCCTAATTGACTCGGGATTTGACGACGGCCGACGATGCCGTACGTTACCGGACGATGCCGTACGTTACCGGACGATGCTAGATGACGGATAAATCCTGAACTGAGAGATACCGATCTTGGCCAATTCGATCGAATGAACCTTTGCTCGCGAATTACATGGAGACGCGGGGACGCAGGTGGAAATAACGTTGGTGGAAAGGAGATGGATGGAAATGAAGGTAGAGCAACCCGTCTCCTCGCCTAGGAGATGGATAACCGACGTCTTCGGGATATCGAGTTCCCCAGCCTTCATAGCTCTCGAGAATCGCACTCTAAACTCCGCGTCTCGTTTATCCACTTCACTCTCCTATCGTATCGCGATGTTACAGAGCGAAAATAATTAATCTACTTGAAAAGCAAAATGTAATGTATATATTCGATTAGATTTGCAGAACTCAATAATAATATTTTTAACTTATTTTGTTTTGTAGTTTGATAATTAATGAAAGCTCGTATCGGAAAGATATAAAATGAAATATTAATTTCTTCGTAAATTCGCATTACTTTTATTGCTACTGGATATTTTAATTTCATCAGTATACTTTTTATCTCGTCATGTACAAGTTTCATCATTATATAGGCGCATGTATTTTATATATAAAGCTTGTATTAATGCTGCCATTTTTGTTATGTTATCCAAAATTCCGACACTACCCTCATCTCGATAAAATATCGCGCTTCTTTACGCTTATACTTGCGAATGGTGTAAACGCGGCCGAAAACTCCAGCCGGCTTTATGATGAGCCACCGACTCTGCAGTTTTGAAAAATCGCCCTCCAAATGGCACTGCCTTTTGTTTAAAGTCTGGACCTTCGTCATGCTGGTACAATGGCCGTTGGATTTGCTACGAGCGCTGCCGTTCTAAGCCCCACCGGTTGTTTCTTCGCCGTGAAACCGGCTGATATTGTTAAGCATTACGGTCATTTCGCCGAAGCTACCGTGAAAAAGCCGGAGAAAAATCGCACAATGGTGGAGTGAGTCAAACTTCGTTCTTCTCCGATCTTTTCTCTTTCATAATTTTTCGTTCACTTTGTATTAAAAATTTAATCATTCTTTACACAGAGTTAGTCCAAAAATGGATGAAATAATGTAAAATATATATATAATTTTTTATTAAAAATATATATTAAATATATATTTTATTTAATTGCAGTATTTCTCAATAGTTATTCATATTTATAAGTTTCCAACATTAAAAATGAAATTTTGTTAATTAAATCTTAAAGTAAAATTCAGTAAAGTTACAGTAAAGTTTTAGAATTAGAATAAGATTGCATTATCTATCATAGTTTTCCTTGAAATTGAACTTGCTAAAGTACTTTAAAACTGTGTTAAATAATTCTAACAATTGTGTTACTTTTGAAAGTTTTTTGAGAAGAGATATATCAAAGAATATGTCTTGTATGTAAGCATTGTGGAATATCTCGTAGAATAATGATTTTTCCTTTGTAATTTAGTATGACCTAAGTTCTTATCTTTTAACGGCAATCTATTTACTTTCTTTGTATTAAAATAATGCGTTACTACTAGCAACCTCGTTAAAATGACGTAAATTATTATATCAGTAAATATGCAAGCCAATTAGGTTCGTTGTTTAAGTGGCGGCTGAGGAATATATAATAATGTCCCGCAGACCTTTGGTAACGAGTTTTCTTTAACGAAATTAATTAGTTACTCGGCACGTCTTTCATCACAAATATCATCCGCACTTTATTAAGTAGAACAACGCTATTTTTTAATTATGATTAACATTATCATTTGTGATTTGAATGTTATTATTATTCACTGAATTAGACATAGAAATATTTTATAGCTGTTTATCAAGACATCGCGATTGTATCTACAACAAAGTTATTGTTCTGTCAGTTTTATCTGTATTTTTCTGCATGCTCGCAATTTCTTTCCGATAACCGAAGATGCTTGCATCTTATCTCTTGCGTCTAGACTTCTGCGGTTCTTCATTCGCGACCGATCATCGGAATTTCCAGTCTGACAGATTCGCTATATTCGCGTGGTGTACCATACAAATGAGCTTTATTGCATTTTATTACCTCTACGAGAGGTCGAATACGCGGAATATAAGCAAAAATATCAATTTTTCTCGAACTCAATTTAAAGGCTCGGTTTCTTTTTCTCTTGTTCTCTTTTCATCCTTCTTCATTCCATTTCTTTTATCTCTCTTCTCTGGCTCACTCGTAGTATCCTCTGCTATTTGTATTCGTTGCCCACTGTACTTGTATCTAATATAAGAGAACATATTGGATTCCGGGTACGGTGATGTCGTCCAATACCTGTTCTTTATTGGATGTAAGTGCAACGAGCGTAAATAATCTCTTGTGCTCATTTTATTACTCCGCCTACGGTACTGCTTTTACTGCGCATTGTTTGTATGCTTTTATAAGTTAAACAAGATACATGTTCACCGGGACAAGTCTCGCCTATTTAATCGGATTTTATTCTTACCGGTACCTACGCGTTTTGTACATGAATTCATTTTTTGTGTTGAATTACATCAAATCCCGGATTAGCATTATTATAATACGAAGTCATCTAAATACAACTATTTATATTAGCAGAATGAAACGTGAAAACGTTTGTGCGTTTTTACGAGTAATTAAAGTTCTAATTAATAACCAAAGAATTCAAAAAGGAATTTATCTACAATTATCTAAGATTGCACATTTTTAAACAATAACACAAAAATAATAAAATAATTTTCTATCTTTAAGTATTATATTTTTAATATACCTATATGTATAGATATTATACATATTTCTAGTTATGGATTAAAAGCAATTCTTTTTGTTTTGTGTCAGACTATTGTCTGATCTATATTTAAACGATAGAATTGAATTTGAAAAGCAAGATTCTTAAAAATAGATTTTTGCTGTAAAATATTTTTAGAATAATTTTATAGCAAAAACTACACGGAAAGAAAAGATTACTTGCAGCAGCAAAAATTTGCATGTAGTAGTTAAATTCCAGTCGTAACATATGGATAACCTAACGTCTGCGAGATCTAATTTCCATTAGATATCGTATCTGTGTGAGTTCTAAATATTATTATTGTAACAGACAAGCATTTTGCTATGTCGATCTATTGATTATTGCAGCAAACGTTTTCTGTGTAGCAGACAATTTGGTAGCAAGTAGAGTTTCAGCAAACTATATTTAGCTGTGGTAGAGTAGACAATTTTCTTTTACACTGACATATCCGATAACTATGACAACTAACTTTATTCTGTTAAATAAATTGATCTGTAATAGACATACTTTGCTATCACGTCCTTATGTTAGCTACAGCAGCAAATTCTTTGTACGTATTAGCAAATTTCATAGCTGTAGTAGCTAACGCAATTTTAGCTAATCAGAATTAGCTGTAGCCAGCAAATAAATAAAATTTAATTTCTTTAAGAAGTTAAATTATTTTGATTCATGGTTAAAAACGAAAAATTATGACAATTTACGGTAATTATATTTGAAAGATATTTATTCGTATGTGTCGCATTAAAATTTTCTTCTGTCTGTTTAAGAGCGCGCGTCGCTTATTTTATTTGCATGTCACGAATATTTTATGGTACGACCATAAATACGGCGCGATATATTGATTGACCGATAGTGTATTAAAGATACAGTGTATTAAAATTCCTTGGATTGTGTTGGCGTGGCAAAAATACCAGACAAAAAAAACGTCATGATCATGGTTTAATTAAATGCGTTAACTTTTTGTCGCGTTTTTCACTTCTTTATTATCTGCATCATACACACAATGTAATTACATATAAAATTCATAAATAAATGCCATAATTTTATTGACGAAAATTTGTCTTAACAAAATAATAAATGTTTAATGTATTTCAATTTATTTATTATATCGATAATTGAATAATAAAATCTTATTTTGTTTAATTCCGAATGGACTTCATTCTGTTGAAATTTTAATTAAAGATTAAAGAAATTATTATAATTATAAACATACATACATATATGTATGGTATATATAAAGTTAAATATGAAAAAATAGGAATCGTGTGTAGCCAAATCCAAATTATACATAAAAAAATTCGTATATCTTCTTTAAAGAACAAACTAAAAAAACTAAAATAATTTCAGAAAACTACGAGTATAAAGACTCGCGATAATTTTTTATTTGTCCGGATTCGGAGAAAATATTTAATATCGAGGATTACGCTCATATGAGCGAAGCGGTTCCTCGCGCTTTTAATTTTTTTTCTCGCTTTTAGTCCTCGTCGTTTTATCATTGTTGTCTCTCTCTCGCTCCTTCTCATTCTTTCTTTTTTTCTGTCGCGGTATTGATAGTCAGTCGAGTGTATACGTTAGATCATATGAAATTCCGCACCGCTCCGTTTCCGCAGTAATAGAGTATTTCTATACGGCGGAATTTAATTCGGGCCCCCGGAGGCTGAATGGCGGCGAGCGTCTCGGTGGCGTCTCGCGGATGAAAAGTTCGCTACGCCATCATAAATTCGGCTGTGAGGAACGTCGCGTTTATCCGAACAATAGAGGTCGCAAACTCCGGAAAATCAGCACGGCGAAATTTGCGACTGCGCATAACGGAGTATAGTATAATAAATAGATAAAAAAAAATCCCGCCTATCATTCACTCCGCATCACAAAAAGTTTCAGTGAAATGCTTTTTGCTTTAAACTGAAAGGCCGATAACAATATTTTTAAGATCACTTGCTTGAAATTAATAAAAATGAACAAAAATTAAAATTATTAAAAATTAAAAAGTGTGTGTATATTCTATTAAAATTAGGTAGAATTCAAGATAAAAAAATTGTTACTTTTTGATTTTCTAACAAAAGCAACTAGTATAATGAGAGTAAACGTTTATAGTCTAAGGCACCGATAAAAGGTTTGATCATAAACGTTTTCTCTTAAAGCCAAAAGCAAACATCTTTGAAATCGATCCAGTTGGCTAGAATCGATGAATAGACAACTTACGAATTACGAACTGTTACAGGCGACATAGTCGTTTTCGGGCAGGGCTTGCAAATAAGTCGGGCGAACCGGAACGAAAAATAGAGTCATATTTTTGGGGACAGCTGTGCTGGCGCGCCGTCTTCGCGGAGATTCTAATAAGAACCGCATAAAGCTTAGAAATTAATGTCTTCCACCTGTCTCGCTCCCTTCTCGGGCTGGATTGTCGTGCTGCGGTACCCGATGAAGTTCCTTGTACTTTCTCTCATTCTTTTTGCCCCTCGGAATGGGTTCTAGACCGACGTAATCGGCCCGCCATTGATTTGTGGTAAAAGAGAATAACGCGTTGGCCGAATCCTCTTTCATGGTATTAAATTTAGTAACACTTTCTTTCCGCGAACGATAGCTTTTCCCTTCAATCTCACTTTCTGTTTGATTTCTAAATAACTTACATATTCGTAAAATATTATTAATATTCCTGTTATTTTTTATTATTTATTTATATTTATAAAGATATAGCGAGATAAATTTATAATTTGCACGCTTTGTTTTAGTAACCTATTATGTAAAATAAGCATATTGATATCTGATTTTTGTTAAGATAATTTACAAAAGAATATAAGAAAAATGAAATAACTCAATTGCTGTTATATTTGATATTGATTTTCAACTATATGTGACTTTACTTTTAAAACACTGACTTCTCTTTTCGGTCATAATTAAAAAATTTATATAGTGTAATTAGTAGATAAAAGTGTTGTAAATTTTTTATGCAAATGATTAATTTAATCTCATAGCTACATAGCTACACATAGTGTATATAACGTTAAATAATTATTCTACTATAATACGTCGCATCGTACGTAGCTCCGGTTTATGAACTTTTGTAGGCTTTTACTTTACGCTTTGTCTTCTTTCCCAACTTGTTATCTATAACAAGATAGACTCATAAAGGCAAAGCGCAAAATGCAAGATGGAAAGCTGCAAAGTAGCTTTGCGAAATAATTTACAACTCTGTGCGGCCACCTGGAGTACAATCGCGTTAATTTTGAATCGTTATCTCTTCACGGCTAAATTTCGGACAGCAGCACCTGATATAGAACAAAGCGACGAGGGCGAAAACCGGACACATAATAATATAGAAATAAGCGAAATAATCAAGATGCAGATAAAAATAGAAATAACAAAATATATTAAATTGTTGATAGAGAAACGAGTCTCTAACATAGAGATGGGCAACTTACAGCACGCGTGTTATTAATGGCATACGAAGATATTCTCAGTGGCACGCTTAAGGAAGCGCATGTTGCTTCCTTAAGAGAAAAATTGTAAAAATAAATGGCATGATGAAATAGCAATCGTACGAAGAAAAGATTGGTTGCTGCAACAATTTAGATAATAAAATATGGCATAGCATTTTTAATTGGTTGCAACAAATTTTTAGTTGCTTTAGCTTATCCGCAATGTCAGTATATGATTTCGATAAACTAACGCAATCAAAAATTAGCTGTTAAATCAATTGAAAAAGCTATGACATATTTAGCCAATTTTTTCTTTTAGTGTACTTTATTGAAATCTATATTTTACATTTGTTCTCTTTGGTTATGTCCATTAAGTTGATATTCATTGCTCTGTTTTTGTCATGAAGATTTCGAGTATAATTATTGTCTATCGGATAATTTTCTAGGGAATTCTATTCGATAGCTAATCAAAAACTATAAAAGATAGAATAGTGCTTTAAGCGTGAAAACACATGCAACCTCTGATTAATTTATTTTGGTTTGCAATGGTTTACTTTACAATGAACATAAAACAAAATATAATAAAAGAAATAAACTTTATTAAACAGAAGAAGTCCCTTTCAATGCTATAAAGAAGAAAATATAAATAAGATTACGAGCTTTTTTTTTTGCTTAATTCTATAGTAGCTCACCAAAGATTTCGAATCTCTATATAATAAGCACATTGGATAAAATAATCGACCGCCAATCTAATATAAATTACGTTTACACGGACACCTTTAATCGGATTTATTAACATTCATAATTATAAAACTGGCCAATCATAGCTATTCCTCTGAAGAATAGAATGATTATGATTGGCCAATTTCTAACTGCGGATATTATTAAACCGATTAAGTGTGTAAGTAGTCAATGGGTATGATCAACGCGATGTTGCAAACGCTTTGAAGCGTGTTTTAATGGGTCAGTTTATAAAATTCTTTCTTCTAATTGATCTATCAAACGCTTCAAAGCATTTGTAGCGAGACTTTGACCACAGTCAATGTATAACGCTCAAACCTATTTTGTATTTTTCGTGTTTTTGCAGTTTCTATTCTTATGTCTTTTACTGAATTTATTTTTTCTTACATAAAGGTATTCACTGTAACATACATCCTTTACTTATCTTTATAAAGTGTGTTATGTCAAAGTAGTTGGACGCATTGATGTATAGGATTATGCGATATATGTGATATTATCAGATTGAGGACAGGAGAAAGAAGTGAAAGAAGAAGGAAAGAAGGAAAAGGGATACTAACATGGATCAATAAAAAACGAATGAGTAGGATCATATGCATTTTTAAGGGCACTAACCTTGTCAATGGTCCTTACTAGGACTTATTGCTTGAACTGCGTATTTTATGGCAGCTTTCGCGTATCTCGAAGGGGCTTCCCGATTTCGCGGCGTCGTTAGGTCAGTGGGTTATGCGCTACAATATCCTCAATGTATTGTCTTTTTGACCTCGCTCTCTCGCGCAATTTACGATCATACTTTACCGAGTATCCACGAACGTCTGTAATTCAACTTAATGTCACAATTTTTATATATGTCGTATCGATATACTTTGATTTAGAGCTTTATTGAACGTATTAGTCACAAATATTATTTTTTTGTGTTTTCAGATTCCACATCGAAACATCGGGGGAATTTAACAATCGAAAATGTGAGTCTTTTTACTACTGTTTTCATTTTTTTAAACAATTGATGAATTAAACAAGGAAGTATAAAAATAGAATATTTATTATTTTTATTTATACTATCATAATTTAAAATATTAACGTTATATTGTTGATTATAAACTAATTTTATTTAGATGTAATTATTATTGTAAATTGTGTCAATAACACAGTATATTTTTTTGTTTTATTCATTTCGTTTGAAATTATCGAGCGGTCAATGTTAATCAGAAGTGTTTAAAAAAGAGAATCAGGTGACTTTAAAAAAGAGAAATGAACGTCTCCATTTGAACAGTATTTAAATGTAATGGCATGATGCGTCAAACGGATCGACAGCTTAAGAGCAGATCAGACTCAGATTTATGACACCGCGATGCGAAATGAACTATAAATTTTAATTCGTTCGCGATCGCCCGCTGAAATCGTTGTGCGAATCCGGATCAATTGCAGTTGCCGATGCAACAGTGAATAAACGCGAAACGCGGAATAATTTAAGACGCCGACGTAAATAAAGTTCATCGGAAAATTTTGCGCGCGATTTATCGTTATTCGTGATGTATATCACTCGAGTTAGTGCTGATTTATGGTTTTGTATTTCAATAAATAGATACGCGATGATAAATTAGTAATTTTATAGGATATCCACCTAGAGAAGACAAGAAAATATGAGTAATGACCATATGGTTAAATTAAATCACTTAAAAATCAGTTTAATTACCAGATTATGTGAAATAATTTAGAGGTTATTGCAAGAGTTAATTATAATTTTCTAGGCTTCATATTGCAGTTTTAGCAGAACACGTATTACAACATAATACTTTATACAAATCTAATCAAAATACAAATGAAATCGCAAAATTACAAATTACAAAAATACATTTACATGAAATTATCTGCATATTTTTTCGCGATGTTTTTATGAAAATTAGTCTCCGTGACGGTGAGCGAATATCAAATTCAATTATGCCGATAAATCCGTCGCATTCCCAACATAATTAGTCGTGCCAGAGTTCTTGTAGTAATTACGGCAGAGTGTACCACTCCGGTTGTTACATTAACCCCGGTGGCACATCGACTGGGAACACGAGGAAACACGCGTAATATCGTGCAGTCGTATCGTAATACCGCGACGAGATATCGATCGTCGCCGTCCACGCAAACGAACGAACAATCGTGATGTGCGAATTTTCTCCAAAATCCGCATCGCACAGGATTTCATCGCAGAAGTGCCCGATATTGCTCGGGATTGCGTGGTCAAATTTAATTACCAGTTTCGTAAATTCGCGCGCCCATCCACCGGCCAATTAATCGGATTTATGGCGAACGGCAAACCTGAAGGTTTTCGACAGGGTTTAGCCTTGTTTCGATATGTATTGCTCTTTTACTCGGAATACGAGAAAATTATCCTTTTGAATATTTTTAAAACAAATCTCTTAAAAGCTAAAAAATTTTATATAGTGAGAAAATGGTTTGATTCTATCTTCTCTTAACAAGACTTATACGGTTAAACGTATTTTGAGTCAATCAGAATTTCCAGTTACTATGCAAGACGTGAAATTTTACAGCTAGAACTTTTGGTAAATTATATTGTGTGTGTGTGTGTGTGTGTGTATGTGGGTGTGTTGTGCGTGCGTGCGTGCGTGCGTGCGTGCGTGCGTGTGCGTGTGGGTGTGTTGTGCGTATATCATTTCTATATTGATTGTATCGTGTATAGTGAAGTGGAACGAAGTAATATATGACATAGCTGATAAAGAAAACGTCTTCTCTTCTTCGCCAATGTAATTTTGTGTATAGTAATTTTAAAGGTTATTGTAATACAGTAATAAAAACAAATTTGAAATTTTGTAGTTATATTACTTCAAGTACTCATCATATAATACTTGGATTATGGATGTATTCTGTTCTGTACATGATGAATTATTTATTTTTGTTTACATTCTAATGACTAAACGAGGATAAATAATGCATTATTCGTGGAACGAAATGTGCCATAATTAACGGAGAACCTATTTAATCAACAAAAGCAAATATAATAGAAAAAAAAAAATTTATTTGATTAACGAAAGATTCTGATAAATTTAACGCATTATTTGATCAACAAGAAATTTTGATATATTTAATGAGAAGAATTATTTAATCAAGAAGAAATTAATCATATTCATCCAGTTTCATATTCATTCCAATTCTTACAAAAATTTTGATTTATTTTTTAATGGACATTGTGGTTGAATCTAGCAGATTTTTGAAATTAATGTAACTAATCTCTTTTTTTAGTGATTAAATTAATAACTGTTCTTCTATCGAGTTTTTCAGAGATGCCATCTTTGTTGTTTGTTCAACTATTATATAACTATTATATAGATATTTATTTATTAGAAATGTGTACTTTTATATAGTTTATAATGCGCAGAATTTTGATAGCTATTTTTCTCGCATAACTAGCTTAATGGTAAAAGGAACTTTAGTTGAGAACGTTGCTTTAATTTTAAATTGATTCGAAGTTACTTCTGTGTTGCGTGGAGTTAAATGACTTCCTGAATGGACAGTAAAGCTTGGTGTCGAGTTAGGTACGGTGCGAGCTTTCACGTTACACACGAAGCTGGCGACTGTGCATGCTATTGATATCGTGAAATATGTTCTCTCTTTAAGAAAGTCTTTTTATGATTGGTCAACCAAAGCTAGAATTCAAGAAAACAAGAACTTCAAGAAGAAATTCTTGGAAAATAATACTGAATCTACTCTGGAAATCTACGCTGACCTCGAAGCACGTTACGACTTGTACATCACATTCTTAACTTCAAGAAAACAATTTGAAATAATCTTTCGTGAGCATTGTGCTTAGTACTTATAACTGAGCACTAATTTTCAATTACAGATAAAAAGACGATATAAACAAAGAACTCGAATACTGCAAAAACTGCATTAACTTACTTTAAACATATTAATTTACAGAATAAAACAAAAAGTCCTGCTTTTTAAAATAACTTTTAGTAGCAATAATTTGCGTCTAAAATCATCAACTTAATGTTAATTTGCTATATTCAAAATTAGTTAATTATTTAGTTCATATTAAGGGTGCAGGAAACGAATTAACCCTTTTTTCTAGGAGAGATAAAAAAATTTCGTAATAATAATAAATGTGCATTTCATTGCACATTTTTTACCCATTTATATTTCATACATACAAACTTATTACTATTATTTTGAGAATATATAATTATTATATAAATGTATTATATGTATACACCGTTTGGTATTAAAATTTTTCTTGCCATGACAAGATAGGTGTAAGTCGAGAAAGAGAAATTATATTAGAAATTGTCGCACAGAGGGGAGCAAATATCTTCTCTTTCCCGTCCACCCCTCTAGACACTCATAGTATTCGTACTAATTAAGAGATAAACTTAATCTTCTCTTTGGAAAATATTGTTAAGCGTTTTTCAATCTTTTATATTTAAATTAAGACGTGACAAAGAGGCAAAAATAATCTTGATTATTATAGTGTGTCATAATTGTTGTTACGTCAGTTCTTTCCAGTGGAAATTGGCGAAGACGATGTCGTTCGCGATCGTGGAAATAAATTGTTAATAAATTATGTTAATAAATTATACGCGAAGACGTATTAACATTGATTAAGATGTATTAACGTTGATTCATAGCAGTAAATCCTTGACGTTTACGCGACGTAAATTTAATGACTGTTCCTTTTGGTTAAACATCGTATTTTCTGTATTTTGATGTTTTTACTTGTTGCTTTTATTTTATTTATTAAAATGTTAAAGGGCAATGAGACACAACTATTAATTTGTTAATTTTTCTTGATTCTTTAAGAAGATAGTCTTCTTATATTTTCATTAATTAAAAACATACGTATTGTTAGAATTTAAATTGCTTGCAACAAATTAAAATTTTTTTATTAAACAGAATTATATAATAATTGTATATTACTCATAATGATATTCAAGGATTTTATTTTAACATGACATTTTTAAGTTAACTTTGAATGCATAAATATTTTTATAATCGCAATAAATAAAATTAGTAACAATAATTCTAGGACATCTGTATTTTTGTTACGATACGTTCCAATAACTTTTACGAGACTTCTGTCTAGAGTATCTTCTTTTCAATATGACGTTGCGAATGACGATGTGCGATCGCTAAATTTAATGTCGTGTCGTGTATATAGTGGTTGTCTTTCGACGATGTCTTGTGCCGCATCTTTCTCCTTGGATTATTCTCGATACCCATGGTTTTATAGCGCTGTAAAGCCTCTCGTATCTTGGTGTGCTTTATATCAATCTCACGATCATATTTCAAACGCGTGAACAAGGCGCCTCATGCTCACTCACGATATATGGATGGAAATCCGATTCTTCTTTGGTGGACTCGATCGATAATTTATATCTTTGATTTTTCAATTCTTATGTTTAAATTATGATTATCTCGATTATTATTTATTACAAATAGTCTAATACTCTTACCGAGGAATAATTAGATACATTACTTTAAATACGAAGGAATAATAATAATGAAGGATTATATAAATATGAAGGAAAATATCAAGAAATAATTAATTTTATTAATTATTTCAAAAGTTCTTTAATTATATAATTCTTTAATGATTTTAAAGTTAAGCTCTAATTTTGAAGTTTAACTCTTAGACCTGTTCTACAATAGAGTCGTAAATGGTAAGAAATTAACCAATCATAGTCGATTATTTTTCTCACGCTTAATTGTGATTGGCCAATTTTTTATGGTTTACGACTTGCAATTTTATTATGTAAAACAGACATTATACTTTTTTCGAATTTAATTATCTATAATTTTTAATATTTTTTTCAATTTTTGATATTGAAATTAATTAATATCAGTATGTATCTTCTATATTGAAATTTCCAAGAAGTTTTCTTTTGTTGTGTAATCATTGAGATTATATTGAAAAAACTAATTTGATTGTATCGTCTAATAGTCATATTGTGTGTATGTCGCTCGCGCGCGCGCGCACGTGTGTGTGTGTGTGTGTGTGTGTTTCAGGAAATTTTTTGAAATTCTGAATTTAATATTTAAGTTTATAACGTAAATCAATTCAATCGAATTAGCGCTTTTCTCATTCTCAAGCAACCACACAGGTCTTTTTTTTCTGCAATTACGGAATTCAATATTGGAAGTCTTCCTTTAATGTTCTTTTTGTTCTCTCGATGGCGTTGCGTATCGTCCACGTTTTTCGGTTCAGAACACGTTTCGACCTCCTACACGTTTGTTGGTTCATAATTTCTGAAAAGTTCATAACTTCCAAGAAGGCGGCAACGCGGTAAACGTCAGCACGCGAATTTCGCGTCGTTAATATAAGGTAGACGTGCGTTTACGATCGCCACCGACTCGGGCGCCTCATCTCATCCGGTAGACGACGCTCAATCTCGCTGCAATTTCGCGGTATGACTTCATCCGCTTTCTAAAAATATCACGAGATGAGACTCACAGATTTGTCTTGCACTTTTTCTATTTTTTTTTATCTTTTTATATTTATCTCTTTTTATTGGACTATATATATAATTTCGGGATTATAATTTATGTGCACGGTACATTGATAATAATTTACTTTACGCAAAAGTTCATCAATTAAAGATATTGAAAAGCAAAGAAAGTTGATCAAGACTAGCTCTTGAAAAGGATCTCTATACATATTTTTATTCTTTATTGTAGCAATCTAGAAAGTTAAATGATGAGAGTCCGACTTTTAACAAGTTGGATATTACGAAAACAATTCGAGGAGAATTTTTAATTACATGTAAGCCAACTTACGTAATTATTCAGAATCTTCGTTTATTCCTACTACTAAATTTATAACAAAGAAATAATTCATTTTCATACTTTAACTTATCAAATGTTAAAATATTTAATTGTAGAGTTATGTTTGTTTTAATTTAATATACAATTTACTTGCTGGATGTTTAAAATATTTGATCATTTGTTCATAAAAACAATGTGTTTAAAAGAATGTGTTTAAAAGATCACAAAATTTAAATAGACATCCAATCATATATAATGGCTTTCCTTGTGATATAAAAAGGAAGAAGCCTGTTAGATTTAATTCAGAAATTAATAAATTTGTAAATTTTCTTTCTTGTATCTCGGTTAGTTTGTGATTTTATTCTTGTCATTTTGTAATCTTCTTGCATATTATATGTTTGTTTATATATAGCATTACATCCTGTGATAGCATTACAATCTGTGAGAAAGATTTTTTTATTCTCTCTCAATAAAACAATCATATCAGGATAAATGTAACAATCATCTTATTTTACTACAAAGTTATTCTGTTACTTGCGGATTATCTCGTCACATTTATTACAGTTAATAAATGCAAATTAGTAAATCCAAGTTATTATTATTCGCATGTATAACGCTTTACTTTCTTTCGCTTTTAGCATTTATTATTTTTTGTTATTTGAGAATTTTAATAAAACGAGTATATGAAATGAGGACATAAGTGTATCTTATGAGATATGCATATATAATATTTCACTTCTTTAATAAGCATAAATGCGTTGTATTACTAGTAATTCTCTATCCTTTTACTTAACAAGACACGTATATGTATTGGCCTTTACTTGTTAATTTTCCACACGCTTTTAAATTCCTGCATGCATAGAATTTTAATGAGAAAACTTATTAAATACTAGAGAATTTTACTATTAACTGTTTGTACGTGATTATGCCTTGAAACATGTAATGTGAGAAGAAAATGCAATGAATATCATCGCCAAAATTTTATCGAGGGATATTGGGAAATTTCCACATAAAAAGATGCCGCTATAAATTCTCCTAACCAGCCGCAGGTGATCGTTGACTTTTACTTTACGATTGTCGTAATAAAAATGTCTTTGTCAGAAGGATTGTTGGTTAAGCGTTCTTGGTCTTGTTTCTTCTTTCTTTCTCTTCCTCTCTTCCCTTTATCTTTCCCCCCCTTCCGCTCTCTCTCCGTACATGTCACTTTTCGGCGCGCTTTTATTGTCTTAACGGTTTTTTAATGTCATGCACAGCAGTGTATGCAAAACGCATGTGATAAAAAGAGGCAAAATATTCGAACGACAGCTGATGCTTGCAGTTGTAGACCAGACATTGTTTTACTGCATATTTCAAGATCGATCGGAATAGAATTCTTTAAAACTTCAAGCGTTAGCGTCATAGTCTTTCAATTAAATATTTCAATCAAAGTTTAGAACGTAATGTGTCTATGTCTACATCGAAATCTAACAGAAAAGTATATTTTATAATATCTTAAATAATAAAGAGTATTTTAGCGTAAATTTCCTTTCAAAAGGAATTTGTATTGTTTTGTAGAAAAATATGTTCTTCTCATGGTTTATAAAAGAAAAAGAGAATAGAGTAAAATTTTATGAAATAATATATAGATACATTATTTATGAGAGATTGGCATTACCGATGTGAAAATAGTTATGTCTTTTACGTAATGAAATCGAACTTAATAATGAATTCAATATGTTCTATATTTTTATACTACATATATTTTCTCTATATTCTTTGTGCATCTCATAATTCTTCAAACAAAAAACATTAAAGAAGTGCTGTTTAATTACATTGAAAAAAAAAAAAAAAAAAATGACTGCGTGTCTGCGTGCGATGGATGTGGCACTTTTTTAATGACAACAACGTCTAGAGGACTCTTTAACGAGAGATTTTATATGTCCCGGAAAATCTTCGTCCGCGACGGATCGCTCGCGGATAAAAGTACGAATCTCGCAATGGTAGAGACGTGCGACTAAGCTCGTAAAAAGCAACATCGCATATTCGTGATTGCATATCTGTGCGCGACATTTCGCGCCGCGCCATCGTATTTCGTTACAAAATAACTTCCCGTTTCGTGTAGAGAGTGATAATCATAAAACCCAAACACCTAAATTTTTTTCTTAGCTTAAAAGTATGAAATACTCATCCTGAAAGGACAAGAGAAATATGGAAACATTGATGCAAGAAAAAAGATTTGTAAATGTACAAGATATATATAAGTAACAATAAAGAGCGCAAATGTGCAACACAGAATATGGATAGATCTAAATTTAAATTGGATTTTGAAAATAATGTTTCCTTATAATATATATTAGACAAGTAAAAAATTGCATTTAGAATACATCTTTTTCCGCTTTTCTGAACATTAAATTAATTTAAAAAGTTGCAGACTCAATACAAATATTTTCATCATTTGTGAATTATATTATGCATTAAATCTGAAAATAGCAGATAGTACATAATGTACAATATGCTATAGTTGTTACAGCAACAATTATATATCTTTCTCAAATATTTTGTCATTTTTTGTGCATGTATTATGTATAATTTTTTGCTTTCAACGTTTCTAAACTTTCAATTAAACAAATGAGATTTTTTTATGTAAGAAGTGAAATGAGTAATACATCGTAGAATTATTCTGACTTTACCTGTGTAATTTTATAAGGAAATAAAAGTAAATAAAACCGGGCAAGATAAAAATATAAAAATACAAATATATATGTATATTTGTATTTTTGTATTTGTATCTTATTTATATATGTATAAATATTTAAGATGTTTTCACGCTCACACACATGCTATATCAGTTAATTCTTATTACTCTTTAAATCTGAATCAGTGAATAGTCACTAATTACCCAGTGGCATACTTTGCACTGATAATCAATGAAATTCAACTAAGAAAGGAAGAATATTTGAGTATTATATAACTAAAATACTGATATTTGTACGTTAATTTCAATCTTTCAATATCATTGGATTTAAGCACTAAAACAAGATTAGTTAGATCACACAATAAAGATTAGCTAGGTTAGGGATCTTTCATTTAATTCACTGAATACCAGTAGCACACTTGGCACTGATATCAGTGATTCAGATTTCCACTGATTCAGATTTAGAGAGTATCTATCAAATATTAAACGAGGATAAATGGTACAAGCGCTGAAACGTCCGCAAAACGAATCCCTAAGTATTAATATATTTATTTCATATCTTGCTTGTTTCTGTTTATTATTATTTTCAAAAAAAGTGAAAGAGAAACATTATATATATGAAATAGATAAAGGTGGAAATTCGCTGAACGAATCGCCGACGAAACGATAGCCGCGCAAAATAAAGCCGCGTACATAGAGAGGCGCATCCTCCATTTCAGAGGATTAGAACGTGGCGTTGCATTGTCGCCATGAATATCTCTCCCGGTCTTTTTTTGCCAGGCTACGACTTCATAAACGTTCTCATAAATTTCCGTCGACTGCCACGTCTATACTTGTATGCACGCGCGCGTTCGGTATCGCCGCCGTAAAACCCGCTGGACTATTTTCCTGAGGGCGGTTATGCGTTATCCGGCAGATTGTCTGCAACGGACGCGGGCAACGAATAAAAATGCATCGCCTACCGATATCGAAAAATCGTTAGGAGGAATAACCGCGGAGATATACGCGGGGATATCCCGGCGCGTGTAAGCGTACGCCCGCGCGCTCTCGATATGCTTTCCGCCATCGTTTCAATTATTCTTCGTTATTGTCCCGTTCCGCAAAACCATGGTCGCTTTGCGAATTCATGGAAATAAACGCTACCGAGATATATGGGTTTTAATATGCCAATCTAAGACGTTTATCATCCTATTAAAATTAATTATTGGAGAACGCCCGATTGATAATAAAAATAGATAAATGTGAGTGTCAACAGTCAAAGTGAAATTACAAATAGCAAAAATTATTCTGAAATATTATAATACATCTTATAATCGTTATAAATACGTTGAATAAATTAAAAATACAATTAATCTTTTTTATCTGTAGATTAAGAATATTTAAATATTTTTTGCTTTCAAATAATTATATGATATATAATAAGAACACAGATTTAAAATAATACAAGATATGATAATTATTTTATATTTTAATTAAAAAAAACGAAGTTATATGTATGTGGATTACTATATAAAATAAATATTTTCATTATGCGATAGATATTGCAGTTAATCTGCTTATTGCTTCGGTACATGGCGTTTTAACTGTAATACTTTTTCATCGATGCTATAATTGAAATAAAGCAATTTAAAGCACAACGATGATTCTCTTATTCGTACTATATGATCGATTTGTGACGCATCTCTCCCTTTTAGTAATAATAATAGTGATGCGACGTCGCTCACGCGACGCTTTACGTCGACTGTCACATTGAATTGAATCAACTTCGTCACGGCGGCAAACTCGTTGCACGATTTAAGGATTTACAACCGTCAGACTCGAATCAGGAGCTCTGGTCGACAATGAATCGGGCGGACTATACCGGTGCAAACTCTTGCCCTTCGTTTACGCGTCTACCCCTAATGTTAATAGTCTCGCGGCGGATAAGCCGTTTTTGAAATGATGTTCGAACAGAATAATACATGGAGGGTCACTTTTCGCTCTCGCGATCCCTCAACCAGTCCCTTTCCTCGAGTCCTTTTCAGCGAACTGAAGGATCCTCCACCGGCTTCTACCCTCGAAATGCGTGAGACACTTCTCTTTTATGGCGTGTTTTCGGCAACTCTCTCTCGTATACTGGCTGTCTTGAAAATATGCACAGATATATAAAGTTGAGGTATATAAAGGGACGCTTATTTTAGTGAAAATGCGAAGCACTCATAGTTCTTAAATTGAAGTAATTCTCTGTAAAGATTGTATCTATTTGCCATTAATTGTTGCAATGAAATTGTTGCGATTGATTCGACAATTCTTCGGGATAAAAAAATAAGCGGATGCGTTTCTCCGACGTAATTATGCAATAAAACTTCTTGTGTATTCCTATTGTTACGTGAAATGCAGAATATTTATTTTATGAACGTCATTTGAAATCATATTGTTGCAACATATTGTTTAGATTTGTATAAGAAATAGCAAATATTTACATTTAATTTGACTTAATCTTTAAATTAAAATTTGTATAGTTATATTTATGACTTAGTTTTCAAACAAACCAAAATCATATATCAAAATCACGTCTAATTAGAAATAATACAATATTGGATACTTTATCCAATTTATCCACAAAAACTTTATCCAGAGAATTTTCACAGAAATTTATTTCACATTTGTCCGCTTATTTTTTTTTAGTAATTCTTGAATAATTACTTAATACATTTATATAATTTAGGATTGAAAGAAAAATGGTCGGAATATCTTTCTTTATTCTCTTTTTCAAGAATTTTAATAACGTGTATTTGTTCTGTATGTATAACATGTATAGTGCAGAATTTCGCGTAATCCTCTTGAATTTTCTCACTTGTATAAATTCGGGATCAACAAAATTAGGTTAGATAACTAACAAACGCCGATTTTGCGCGGCACAAAACGTGCCTCGTTAGTTGTAGTCCCCGCGAGTGATACGTACTATCTCGTTACGTTTTGATCAATCATACTCTTTGCAGATAATGACGTTGTCCGGTAGAGGTAACAAAGGGGAAACCGCATAAAAGGCATCAAATTACTAGCGTGTACGATCTCGTAATGACACAAGAACACGCGGCAAAGCGTTCGAATTATTTCGCAATACATAGTCAAAGTTTCCATTGTTTCCAAATTGAATTTTATCTTTGTCTATTAATCTTATAACGAATAATTTTTGTTCGAAAAGATGGGTAATATATGTTTTATATAAAACAATCGTACAGCATTATATTGTTCTTGCAATATATATGTATGTATTTTATTGAATCGAAAGTTAATTATCACCAGGTAATACGAAAAATTTATTTTAATTTCTATGTAAATGAAGAAATATTAAAATAAGGGTATAGATGAAAAAATAGTACGACTGAAACTGAATGAATGAATTAACCTTCCTTCGAAAATTCAATTTTTCTTCAGAGGACAGCAATTGTTATTTTTTTACTTCCATAATTATCTTCCTAAAAGAATACAAAAGAATATGAGCTTTACTCATCAAAATGCAAGGCAGAATATTTTAAATAAGCTGAAAACAATAAAGGACTGTATCATCAAGAGCTCAGCTAAATGAAACTTATAATGCCTTTTACGGATGAAAATATTAATTTTGTTAAAAAATTTAAATTTTATAGAAATGAAACGTAAATAATTAAGAATTGCTTGTTAATAATACATGATACTATAAAATTTTTATTTCAATAATCAAATTTATGTTCATTTTTAATGAAGAAATATGGTGATACAATTAATGATTTGCGTGATCAGAATTTAGAAATAACATGCATAATTTAATATGTTTGTTTTAATTATTACTTTTGATGTTCATAATGAGACGATAGGAACGATTGAAAGCTCTCTGCTTTTATATCTGCATAAATTATCAATATTAATTTGTTAAAATTTCCAATCGTGCGCGCGTTATCTCTGGCGGGCGTATTAATTCTGCCGATATTCGAACGATGGATATCTCTCACTACACGTCATTGCGTTTGACGTCGCGGCTTGTCAATTCGTTTAGTCTCTTCCTCTTTCGATGAACGTGTCTTCGTTATAATTATTAATTATGATAAATACTCATTTTCTCATTACTACAAATTCCCTGAAGCGTTGTCAATCAACGCTTATATATACATACAAGCATCATTGAATGTTACACGGAACAGTAACACGAAGTATATTCGCATAAAAATTTATTTGATTGCGGAACGCGAAGGACCGACGTATTGCAACGTTCGAAAAATCAATTATCTTTTGCTAATAATATAATAATTGAACGAATTTTACTGAAAAAGAGAGAGAGAGATTGACATAATGTATAGATCGAAGATTTATGAATTCAGATAAATTATAGTAATAAGAAATATTATTTCTATTATACATATAATAAAGTATACAGAAGGGATATATTAGACATAAATTATAGAAAGGATATATTACAATATACAGAAAAGAAATTATAACATTCGAACAATTAATATTTTCTCCAATATAACAATATTGAATACTAATGAATACTATTGCAATTTTTACAATATGCATTGCAGATAGAAGGTTAAAATTTATATATAACAAAAATGCTTAAACTACTATAATTATAAAGATTTTATGATATATTGTTAAATATTCTGTACTCTTAATAAGTTACGGAAATTCGAAATTTGCATTATGTAGGTATCAGGTGTATTGCTGCGTCCGAGCGCTTCCTTTAAAATTACCAAGCGTGGAATTCTCGGTATATGCATGTTGGCACTTGAGCCGCGAGTTCATCGTGAAATCTGTCGATAACATTCGTGCTTGGCTTACTTCTAGCTTCGGGAACAGAACGAAAACGACGAAGAGCGCGTAAAAAGCGGTGCAAAGAGCGTCGCGAGTGCGGGACTTCTGGTGACTTTAATTAGCGGTTTCCAATTCGTTAACGGCGCGATACGTGAGCGGAATTTTTCGCCTGTCGAAAAAATTAGCATTTTGTCCAGCGTTCCCTTTCAACTAATTTGGCCAAGACGCGCCCCTTGATAGCACACGTAATTGAAAAAAGACCTTAATAGTTTTTACTGAAGTTAACGTTGGAATTTTAAATTTTTAGATGCAGAAAATTGGATTGGTAATAAACCGATTTACATTCACGAAGATACATTTCTCGCAATGATCAGCAAATTTTTTACATAAAGATAAAAGTATCATGCTCGTATTATAAAGGATTATATATTACACGCTAGCTGGTTTGAAAAATAGTTTGAAGATTGGATATAGAGAGAACACATTTGGATTATTCAACAAATAAAAGTATATTTTTAATAGTATTGAAAATAGTATTGAAAGTATAGAAAGTAGAAGAAAGAGAGAGAATGTATAGTAAATCTGAAATGTACGTCTTTAAAGTATTAACGGAAAAGTGAGAGAGAAGAAAGAGGAAGAAAGAGGAATAAGATATGGATTCTACACATGCATTTCTGAGAAATGAAAAATAATCAATAGTGATATGACCCAGCGGGAGTCGATTTTTTTATTTCTCTAATTTCGGAGAGTTATACGCTTCTGACCGCGTGTAATCGAATAACATAGAATTACATAAAACTTATACTTCTGCGAGTGGAATTGCGGAATATAATTGCGGAACTGGTCGAGTTGCTTTCGGAAAAGTTACATGAGCGATCTATATCCCTCATTTTTTTATTTAAATTAAATTCCAGTTCTCCGCGTTTAATTAACTATTTCATTCGTTATTTTTTTTACTCTATTGTTGTATAATTTATGTATAATATGCATATTTCTATTTTTAATATTACTTATTTATACAAAATCCAAATTATTTAAAGCTTGCTCTTAGTGTATTAATGTAAAATAATTATTTGTATTATTTTTTTAATCATAATGTATAAATTGTTTTGAATGATGGAATGGAAGATAACGGAAGTACACGGAATTACCTCAAAAATAATGGTAATAAAATTATTTATAATATTTATAATATTTATATTAATAATATATTTTTATCTTCACTGATTTGTACTTAATTTTACTAATATTTTAATTTTTTTAAATAACAGAATTATATTTAAATTTCCTTTGAACAATTTATGTATATATATATATATCTATGATTTATATATAGAACACTTGACACTTTTCCAATTTCTTTTAATAACATTTTTAAGAGTTGGCCCTAATAACTTCTTTGACAAAATATTTCTAGAAAGAGAGACATCTAGAAAGATGATTTATATCAAATTCATCGTAAACTGTGCAGCGAGAAATCATAAAAATAAGTTACATGTCTTCGTTAGGAACAGGTTTTGCTATGGAATTAATGCGGGAAAGCAGAAAGAGGAAAATGCGTTAAAGCGTGTAATGAAGACAAAAGCTTGGTCGTAAGATCAGTGAATTTTTTAGGGTCAACTCGTCAAAATTAATTACACTGTCGTCTTTAAGGAGCGTTGAAAAGTTCTTCTGCAAAAGATATTTCTCTTCTCTCTCTTTCTCTTTCTCGCGGAAAAAGAACTTTATTATGCCGAGTCGAGTTTAAAAGTCAAAAGCCCTTTACTCGGTTTCATAACGATTTACTTTAATTAAAGTATCTTTAAAACGATTACGAAGAAACTGCTTCCTGGAAGATATTCGATCCTATGCACTGAGTTCGAGTTTAGTCGTTTTATAATTTCAAGTTACAATCATTTTATTCTCTCAATTAAGAGTAATATTACTTCTGTTTCTATTTTAAAAACAAGTAAATAACAGTTTGTCTTTAAGACAGAAGAACTATTTCGATGCCGGAATAATGCTGGATAAAAAAAGCAATTTTACTTTGTAAAATCTCTCTAATTTCTTTGATATTTAATTAATTCGAACTTCCGAAGATCGAATGCATTCCATCCTTGAATTTATAGTTGGTGTCCTTGAATGCATCTCGTCATTGCAACTGCACGAAGCCTTAAAGACTAGCATCTTAATAGTATATTCTGATAATGCCGAGAGACGACATTTATAATTACCTATATCTCGAAACACATTACAGTTTCACATTCCATTCGCTCGTCTCTTATCGAGCTCAATTCTATACTGAGGCGATCATTAAGTGTTTTTCTCAAGGTTGATTGGGTGCAAGGAAATTGTATATATTCTTCAGTAGTTTTCGTTTATTTTTATCTTCATACAAATTAAAAATCGTGCATGCGCATGTCTTCATTTGACGCGAAATGATACTCCGTCGCTTGTCATCAATTCTACAAGTCTCGACCGGTTGTTTCACATTCCAAGGAGCGAAATTGCATCCCGGATTTTATTGTGGAGACTCTTGAGCTTCCGCATGTGAAGTGTGATTTTTAGCATCGAGTTGTAATGAGTTGCTACGACTTCAACTTATACATTTGCATCGTTTTATATTATTTTGTATTCTAGAAAATACTAGAATTTAATTAGCATTAAAATTAGTTGGATTTTATTAAAATGATGATTTATATTAATGACAAATTACTGCGAGCTCGTGCATGAGTTAATAGTTTCATATTTTTTAATTTTTTCTAATTGCTTTTACAGAAGAATTCAACAATTTTTTAATGTAATTTTATGTTCATTAAAGAATTTTGAATTTTCTTTGTATTTCGTTAATTAAAATTATAAATATTGAAAATATATATATACTACAAAATATGAATAAAAAAGGGACTATATATAAGGGGAATATATATTCAGAAATTAAATTATTTTGTTCACATGTAGATATTGGATGCTTTTAAGAATTCAATGTTTCACGGAAGTTTAAGAGGGTGAAAAAAAGTCGAGGGAAAAATGAAGGCAATTTGAAAGCGTGACCCAGAAGAATGGAAATAAGAAAAAAAGAGAAGAACGCGGATTCATGCCTTACACTTGCGTTTTACAGGGTCACGTATTCGGCCGGAACTTCGCTCCTTAGGTCTAATTATTACTCAGTTTTAATTGCAGTCGACCGCGCGCGTGTTGCACATAAGCGGCTCGACAGTTTCACCGTTTGTTTCTGTTTTGATATTACGAGAAGAGAGAGAGATAGAGGAGGGTGGGAGAAATTTGTAGAAAAAGAGAAAAAGTGATAGTAAATCCTCGCGCGCGCGCGCTCACGCTCGCGTGTGTTAAATTGAATTAATTTCGCCCTCTCATTCCGCTGGTCGTTACTCGAGACGAGATAATTAATTGCCAGTTCGCATGGCAGCCAATAAATAAATCTTTTTAAAGCGGAAACTCGCGTGCGACCCAATAATGTCCAATGTTTCGTAGGCGAGTTCCTCTATTACCATTTATTAATTGCTACATATTGCGAAGAATTAACAAAATAATACTAAATTAATTGATATATATATATAGTTCCCTAATTTTTCTCAAAGGAAGCTAAAATTAATAATTACTGATTTAAAAATTAAAAATAAATCGCACAAAGTGTTACAAAATATAATAATATTTATATTTAATATTTTGCGAATAAATTTTACGGAAACATTTTATTTTGAAAATTAAGTTTAAAAATATTTTTAGAATTGATATCCAAAGTTTTGTTCTTATTGAATACTTTGAAAAGTGAGTGGCAGCAGATTTCAATTTTAGAATTGTCAATGAAATAGTTGCCAGAACTATTTCATTTTCTCTCAGTGTGGGTAAATTTATCTTTAGATAGATATAAATGGTATATCCCTTAATAATATTATTTAATAAAGTTAAATCATATCACGATGATTACGATCATATCTCATTTATATATCGATAAAAACTTCCGCTGACGGAACTTTGAAAGAATGAGGAAATGACTGTCGCGGATTACAATAGGTTTTTGCGAAAGAAGGAATAGATAGAAAGAGAGGCAAAGGAACCATATATCACTGATTCAACTAATGAGCCTGGGAGTTCATTGAGTTCTCGCAAGAAGAGAGGGGACGTGATGGCTGGATCATCAAATGGGTACCCAAAAGTATCGCTGAAATCGGATGAAGCGGTGGTTCGATTAAGGCGATGAGAAAAAAGGAAAGTTCCAGTTGGCTCGAGATGTTGGAAGAGAGAAAAAACGGATAATGAGAAGGGCACAAAAGAAGAATTTTGCATGTCTGATTACTTAGAGCGCGGAAGAGACCTTTGTAACTTCCAGGACGTTCCTTCCTCGAAGAATCATTCGATGTCTCGGCGTGATTCTTTTATTGAAGAATCTTCATTGCGATATCGTGAATAAATGTAACAAAGACGGAAATGATCTTTACTTTTATGGAGACGGATAACTTTGTAAATATTGGAAATATCGATATTATTATATATATTATAAGCTGTTTTTCGACTGGGTTTCGCATAAAAGCATTTACGAAACATCTTATTCTATTACTATTGTCTGCATAGAAAGAATACTTTTGCTGAGAGATATTTAAAAAATTTACCCAACCCCGTTTCATTTTAGTCATTCAGTTTACCTCACATAACTATTTTTAGTCAAAGAGATTGTATTCACAAACTTTGCCAGGATAACGGTTAATTAATTATAGCAAAAATTTTCTAAGAAATATCATTTTCTATGAATGTAGAGATATCGCGATTAATAATGCCAAAGACAACAAAATGGGCGATAAGAAAAATTTATTCGTCAACTTTTTCTTAAAAGTCGTTGTAAATAATATATACAATGCTTTTAGTGCAAACCATTTAACGCAACAAATTAATATTATATCAACAATCTATAGTCAAAACAAGAGATTTTTCTGCCATGAATTGATTGAGTTAATAAATATTTTGACAATCAGTCCCGGACAATCAGTGTCCTCTATTTCTTTTTGTAGCATTATAAATGTTAAGTGTTGTGCATAATTATTTTGATATTCCAATAAAATTATTTCCGGATTTGTTTCTAATTAAACTTTTAGATACTTCATCGAAACTGTTTTTTTTTTTGTAAACCTATTGGACATAACTATATGTTAATTTACAGGATTGTATTGTATTAGCTGCAGCGCGATTGTGTGATTTCCGATCAACAAGCCAGCAATACTGTGTTGACGTAGATTTACAAGTCAGCGAAATATGCGGAAGTTGCCGATGATGTGTCCGATATATGTGTACGATAAGGCTCTTTGTCTGTCCATTTGCTCAGCTCCAGCTGCGTTAATCATTTTCTCACTTCCTTCTCTTTCCGAATCTTCCCGAGCTTCGGCTTGGAGGTAGCTGAAAACTGGCTACTAAGATTGTCATATTGCTCCCGCGATCTCACATCTGAAATTCAAATGGCCGACGCGAGCCATGACTTTCAAATCTATCGATTTGCGCGGATAGCACTGCGGCGAGATACAAATTCGTCCCAGTCGAGATGCTGGCGCATATTTATGCGTCCGACAAGCATGGCTGCGTGATGTACCTCGATGAATAATAGAGCACAGAGATCTGTCTAATCCAATGCTGCTCGCGCGTTTTAATTTCTTACCTGTTTCACCGCCCATTGGGAGATTGGAACGACGAGTACAGCGCTTTACACAGTTTTGCACAACATAGTAAGGAAATGAGCAGAAATTTATTTGCATCGGAAAGAAGAACAGAAAATTTTGAACTGAATCGATAAAAAAAAATAGTAAGACGTACGTATGTTAGTGTCGCCGTACAATTCGCACATTCTCGAAGTAATTCTATCCTGCGTTTTCGCAGGATCGAAATAAAATTTCACGAGGAGAATATATGCCACGAAGAAACATGATTACATTAGCATTCAACGTTGTTATATTGCGATGATTTGCATTTTTTGTTGGAAGATAAAGCGTTGGCAGCGCAAGAAGAACTCGCGAAATAATAATACTAATAAAATATAATTTGATAATATAATATATATAAACAGCAATTACGGCTAATTTATGCAGTGGTATTGGGGCGCTCCGCTTTCAGCGAGAAGATATAGAATAAAAACCGTGAAGATTGGCTGGAAGAATTCGGTCTTGCTAATCAGCGTTATCGAAGGGTTTAATCATCGGGTTGATATTTAAACATGCATTATTGCTTGATATGCTGTCGTATATTTTCTTGCTGAGTGCATCATTTAACACCTTGATTAGAAAAGAGATTACACAGCACTTTCAAAAGAAGAGAATACGAGAATCTTCTTAATCCGCGAACCGTTAAAGCACTTTGAAGATTAGGCCGCTAAATCATTAATTAAATGTTTGGATTATTAATAAGCGATTTAGGTAACAAAATTTTTCGAAAAAGAATCCAAAGAAAACAAAAAGGTTATCCTTGCGAAGTAATATTTCCGCAGAGATCTCCACGTTAGATATAATTTACGCGCAGTGTATAAAACTTTTTCGAAGAAAAATGCGCGCCAGTATTGCACTTTCGCAGTCGTCGTCGTAATAATTTCTACGAACTTTGGCCCATTAATAAGGATAATTTTTGCAGGATGTAACTCTTTTTACATTTTCCCTGACATTCCCTTTTTCTCTTTCGCATTTATTTTTCTTATTCATTCATTCATTTATCTTCTCGTCTCAACGTGCACGACATAGTCGTAATCTTGGACAGTAGATTAATCTCTTTACCATTATTAATATTTCATTTATCTTATTATCGAATTGTACATATCTTCTTTTATTAAGCATAGTTATTCATTACATCAAACTGCGACAAAATATTACATTGTTTGCAAACGCTTTGATATAGAAATACTCTACGTGATATTACAGATAAAATTCTGTGTCGGCAGTATTATTTTTTGCTAGAAAAGGAAAGTGATGTATAAGATAAAAACAGTTTTCTTAAAGTCTAAAATTTAGCTGAATACAAATTTGAAAATTTTGTTTGCACCAGCAAAATAATTATGTAAGTATTGGTACTAAAATGTTAAAACTTTTTATAGTATCGTCATAAATGTTTAAGCATTTCACATAATTATTTTGATAGTTCAGCAAAATTATTTTTAAATTTGTATCTAACTAAATTTTTAGGTATTTTAACAAAATTATTCGTTGCGTATATAAAAAGCTATTTAAGAAATTCTACATTCTACAACCACGAATTGTTAGGACACATCTCAAAGATGAAAAAATGCTACAAATAAAACAAAAAAAAAACGGATTCAAATGAGACCACTTTCTTGAGAGGGTTAACATCGCGAGCTGTGCGATAATATTTATTCGTCGCCGCGTTCCACACGCATTAGTGTTCGCGTGTGCGCGTTTTTTTCGCCCACGTTGAGCGCAATCAAGAAGTGATATGAGCAGGTACGTATCTACCGCAATACTACGTAGTCCATCGCTTTTTCATTGGCCACGGTCGATAGTTTTAGCTCAACGAAGGCGAAAAGGTCTAGGGAGCGAGAGAGATAAAAAAAAGGCATCGAGTGTGAGAGGGCATCAACAACATCCGTGAAATAATAACGGTGTATATAGAGTGTATAGAGTGTAATTTAGCTAAACGTATGCAGCGTCGTATTGAAGCTCGCCTTCAAGTACAGGGATGTGCTAAGTGAAATATTTCATTGGCTCATAAAATACTTTCCTTTAAAAAGTACATTAAAAAATTTTAATTTGATGTAATTTTGATGGAAGCATTAAAAATTATCTTTTCGCAATTTGAATTAATGAAAAATTATATACTTTTTATAAAAATCCATTAAAAAAAGAATATTTTGGAAGTTTAGTTTTTCCATTATGATATTTACTTTTCAAATTTTTTCCGAAATTTTTTTTGGAAATATGTAAATGATATCATCATTAGTAATAATTTGTCAAAGAAAATTTTTTGTTTAGTCTTTTTTTTAATTTATTATAAACAAATTTATGCTCTCAATTTTCAATCTAACCACTAATCTTTCTAACTAAGAAAAACCGTTTTTTTGCTTAAGGCATCTTGTGTTTTGAGGTCCTAGTTGATCGAACGTGACAAATAGTGCCATTGGAGATAATAGAATTTACGACTGCGTTATATCCGCATTCATCTATTGTTTTCGATATCGTTGTGCCCACGGATAACCGCCGTTTTTCTTCGTGCCATTGCCAATCGCTCAATTATGTCGCGACTACTAATTTGTAATTCGTGCAATTCATCTAACTATTTTCCATATCGTTGCCAATAAAATGTGATAAAATCGCATTATATGCAAATCAGTTAGCGCAGAAAAATTATAGAGATTTTATAAAAGTGATTTTATAGAATGTACAAGTTTACAAAATAAACTAAATCATAGTTTTAAATTTTATCTTTGTTTAAATAAATCTACTGCTGATTAATAAATTATTGTAGATTATATAATATTATAGCAGTACAAAACAAATTTATGTTATTAAGTTTTAAAGAATTTATTTATTAAGTGAGATTTATCATATTCTGTTGTTACTTTTATTAATTACACTCTCTCGTCTTTCAAATTATAAAGATTTTATAAAAATAATTTTATACATTACGGAATTTACAAAACGACTTATATAAATCATGATTTAAGTTTATTAAATAAAATTACTAATTAGTAATTGTAGTTTTGTAAAGCAAATTTATTTATAAGTTTTCAAGCGTTTATTTATTACAAGCAAGAGATTCATATTCCATTGTGTTGCTAATTTTATCAACTATTATTTTTATCACTATTATTTTATCAAATATTTTTTTAAATATACATTGGGTATATATTCGCGTAATATAATTTTGTTCTGCTTATTGGAATTTGCTTTACTATAAAGATAAATGACAAACATATTTAAATAGATTTTGATTAAAATTAGTTCAAGTTATAATTAATTCCAATATTAATTTTTCCAAATTAGCTTTGTCTCAGTTGGGTACATGATTTTGCACAAGTTTCAATTTAAATTTTATGTAACTCTTCCAAAATCAAATTTCATCCTTAATTTTTCCAAATATAAATATGCAGATCATCTAAAAATTTGATTTGTTTGAAAAATATTTCATTTCTATAATCATGATATTAATTTTCAAATCATTTGCATTGGAATTATGCAACTTTAATTTCGTTAGAACCATTTTGCAGTATTTTTTTTATACGTACGTACTTTTTTTATAATTTATTATTAAATTAATAATAATATGACCTTATTGTACACATTTTACAGATTTTAGAATACTTAATCTTATAATTAAAATATATTAATTTTATTTTACTTTGAAAGAAGAAACATGATTATATAGTTAATAAGTAAACGTTGATTATTAATTATTATGATAAAAGAAGAATTAAATTTGCTAAAAGAAGAAAGACAAAAAAAAATTAGTAGGTAGTAAATTACATATATAAAAATATTTCCAAGAAATTTATTTTTCCTTATTTATTATTTTATATTATTTATAAAAAAGCATGTGTCATAAATTATTATGTAATATATTTCTTTGTTATAAATTTAGATGGTATCGCCAATTTTTCTTGCGGGTTCTTCAGATCTTTTCGAAGAATTACTAAAGGATCCTCCCCCCCCCCGTAAAAAAAGATTGAATAAGTATGTTGCATTCACAATCCGAGTACCCTTCGCTAGGATGCGACACTTCTTGAATTCTAGGGCCCATCGGGATCCATCCCTGAGTTATGCCACGAGATGGATAGCCTGAGGCCCGCGGTGAGTAAATTACAAGGTAAGACGGAACGCGTTGACTCCCTCCCGATGCTCTGGTCCCTCTTCTCTCTTTTCTGCCCTACCGTCTCCATCGTGTTTCTGCGAGAGGTTCGAACGTCCCACGAGCATCCAACACTTTGGGCCCCGCTATGAATACACCTTCGGTGTGGCTACTGTATTGCGAGATACACTCGACGCTTCTCGTTCCTTCGTTCGAACTACTCCTCTCTTCCCGTTTCCCTTGATCTCGTCGAGTAGCTTTTTTCTTTTTCCTTTGCTTCTTCTTCTGCCCTTTCTTCCGCTGTGGATCTTTGCATCGAACATCTCTTCGTGGCACGTTGAAGTCGTGATGTGTAAGAAAGATGAGTTTTATTGCGATATGAAGGGGAACCATAAACCTCTTTATGCGTCGTTATTTGTTTATTAATGGAACAGATCGTACATAAATGAAGGAAGCGAATTTATTATTCGGTGACTTTGGTTCAGTATCTTTTTGTGATGAATTTGCTTTCCTGTACATTAAATTGAAGGTCCTTGATATATTTTAATATTATTTAGAAGTAACATATAATTAAGGCTTAAGATCGACTTTTTGTTAGTATTAAATAATGTTGGTATAAATACAAATTTTAATATTTTATTGTTTAATAATATATGTAAAAAAATTAAATATTGAATAATTTTTATATATGTGTTAATCATTATTAAAATATTAAGACAGAACTACCATATGAACACATCAATTAATTGTAAGTAAGAGCAACTCTCTTATTTCAGTTGTTATATATTAATTTTTATACATGTATCTTATAAATTATTGTATGAATAATTATATGTAATAAGAATGTTATACATACGTATATTATCTTAATGTATATGTAATAGTATATATTATATCTATACACACACCC
>NW_017259336.1:3720935-3753301 GCF_001594045.1 Atta colombica | reverse complement strand
TATAGAATATATATATATATATATATATATATATATATACATATAAGGAGAATCGTAATGAATGTCTGAACATTTTCATGGGGGATAAATATTTTATTTTCTCTTACATGTAGTCTCTTACGTTCTTTCCAATTACAGTCGGTAATTCATCTCCCATGATAAAATGTTGAGACATTCATTATGATTCACCCTGTATGTACTATATTACATATTACACATATATATTCATATATGTGTAATAATACAAATTTTATTTGTACATATATATGTATATATAAAATTTTTTTTAATAAATTATTTATATATGAAAAGAAGTTTTGCTGAAGTAAATAAAAATCTTGATGCTTCCATGAATACTTTCTGTATAGAAACTATGTGTTTCGCAGATTATTTCCGTGTCCATATACATATTCTTGAAATGTCATCCTTGGAAAAAATTTTATTAGGCACTCAAACTTGATTATAATGCTGCGAAAGTTTTGGTATCTTAGTAACTAATTTAAGCGTTTTAAATAATTATTTTGATAATTGAATAAAATTATTTTTAGATTTATATTTATTTAAATTTTTAGATACATCAGCAAAATTAAATTTTTTTTTTGTATAATTTATGAAATATGAAATGATAAAAATTAAAAACAACCAATATAATGTATGTGAGTGCACAAATATCAGTATAATTTTTTATCATTACTGTTGAAGTAAAAAAGTCGATGAAATTCCTACAAAGTAAATTATTACACAGGGGCATAAATGCTCTGTCCATTCATCTCAATGTTGCGGATGTCCAATATGCGTGAAGCGACACGCATCATAAAGACGTCACAAGCATCGCGTTTATCGGACGCAACGCAATACGCACGCATTACGACTGCGTTGCGGACAGATGTCGAACTTTTCCCCTTGGCGCTTTGCGGATTTTCCACGCACGTGGCACAATAGCCGCATATGTCGTCGATAACGCCCATTAACGTGCTACCGGAATTTTCACGATCCGCGAGTATCCGGGTGTTGCGTCGACGGACAAATAAGTGGCGTCGCTGTTTTCAGCGTCGAGTACCGACGCTGAATTTGCAGTTTCGGTTACAGTAATATTAAGAGTGTTCTACTCGACACGAGTCAAAATACACCGTTCTGTTTCGCAGTTTATATTCGCTGGACTTTTTTTCTTTTTATTTGCACCGCCGTACTGAATAAATTATTAAATATCAATATTAAGGAACATATGTGATAAATTTTATTATTTCGATTTATTGTCGTAATGTTAACATTAACATGTATTTTTCATTAATGAAACATAAAACATAATAAGATAAAACATAATTAATCTATTTTATGGCTTTTTCGTGTAATATTTTTACAATATATGATACGTGTTGCAATAAATATATTAGATCTAAAAGAAGCAAAATTAAAAAAGAGCAACGCAAATTAATTATCGTAACATAATAATTGATAATTATTATCGTGTACATTGTGGTTTATTTGTGAAATAATTAATACTCGAAGCGAAATATTAATTAGCAATTACTTCTTGTTGAAGGATGAAAATTGTTATATATCACTCTGGTGATTTGTTGTTAATTTCGATTTTGTCGTGTTACGCATCGCAGCGAAATATGGCGCGGCCGAATTACGCAAGTTTGTTAATTAATCGCGTTATAGATAACCGCATCAAAATTTCGCGTCGCAGGTTAAGGGTTAATTGCATTCGCACCAGTCGACGCCGTCGTCGCGGCTAAGTCCTTTACGCCACTCAACTGTATGGCAGACGCCAGATTTGCAGCTTCGCAATTTCCATGTGCAACCGCGCAATTACAACTTGCCCTCTCTTGTCTTTTCATTCGGCGAGCGAAATGTTGCAGCCAAGATCTGACGTTGTAATGATAAAAATGTATTTTTGTAAATTATAACGTCTACATGAATCTAGATAAATAAATTTAGATAGATAAATGAATTTAAAAATTTGTTCTATTTACAAACAAAAATTAAATATTTTCTTGTTTTAAAATTAAATATTTTCTAATTATAAAGTTTTTAAACATTTTTTGTAGACAAAGTAAAGATATAGTAAAGATATAGTAAAGAAAAGAGTATCTGAAAATATAGATTCAGTAGACATTGTTTTTTGATAAACTTGGATTTAGAGGAAGAGAGTTTTTATTAATTTTTTTCTTGGTCGATGTTGATATATTTCATTAAAAAAACAAGGAAGACTTTTGACAAGCACAATTCGAGCTACAAACTCGGTAAGATAGATTCGATTCGATTTGACGCACATGGAATTACGTGTGCGTGACTGCGCGAACAGCGTTAATTATGCATGCGCGTTGTTAATTTCGCGCGCCTGATTTGTCTCCTCCTTGCAATGAATTTCGCACAGTGTTGCGGACTGCGAACGTCTTGCTTTCCAGACAGGAATCCGCTTCGTACATGAATTTATACGACGCTCCCTTACAGACCGACATTTATTTTCAGTATGTGGTTAAAAAAATAACAGAGCATCTCGCCAGATTTATTATTACTATAAATTTGCAATTAAGTTTCAAATTAAGTTAATGATTTTATCGAAGCATAAGTTTCTATCTTGAACGATTTAATGAATTTAGAATTAAATATGTTTGATACCTCATTTATACTTATTTATTATGCAGATAAAGATATTTAATAATTAATAAAAATGTGAGAATTTAATATTATGCTTTTTAAGCGACTTTATGGTGCAGAGACAGGAGAAATGAATGTTTTGCATGTTCGCGCGAAGTGAATCGTCTCAATCGCTCTTATCGCGAATGGCGGACGATTTCCGCAAACCATGAGCGTGAGGGGTCTCATTAGCGTCCCTTTTTATTCATTCCACAGAACGATTTCCCATGTTGTCCCTCGGAACGGAAATGGCGAGAGCTCCCTTATCGCGGTTCCTTCCGGCTCGCGTAAACCAACCGTGCAGCCGACGGCTATCCTCCGGAATTGCGATTTTGTACCTCTTTGAAGTGCAATTTTCAACAAAATTAAACGTAGCATTATTCAAAGAAATTAGGGATTTTATTAAAAGACCATTATTATAAGAATCTATTTAGAATTATATAACGGAAAATTTATCTCTCTTCTTTTGGTAAAAATCAATATTTTTAAGTCAATTCCTGACTAGAAAGCTCTAAAGGCGATAAAATAGTTTAGATAATTAGAATATTAACTCATTTATGGATAGACTTTAAAAAGTACCTTTTAAAACATTGAATAAACTCTTACCTTTCACCTCTCAAGACTTTTATAAAATATTTTCTGCGTACTTATTTAAATAATCTGGTAGTAAATTATCGAGTAAGTCTTATTAGTAAAAGGTCTTGTGCTTTCATCCTCGAAGGGACAGTTCGCCTATTTCGAAGCGACGTCTGAGCACGATAATTCACAAACGAATGAGTGAGCTCAACAGTGCAAACCGCACGAGAGCTATTGGAATTCGTGACCTTCGGCGAAGCGAGGTGCAGCTTGTAATGCACCGTACTTGTGCTCACTTGCGTGGGTGTATAGGAGATACATGCCATCACGAGCGTGTTGGGGAAGCTGCACGAATAAATTCATTTACCGAGGACGCAGGATGAGTTACACGCATTGGGAGAGCGCATTGCGAAACGCTAAATTAATTTCGGAAGTTGAAAAACTGCTGCTTGACACGAATGCCAGAGAGAAAACGGCGCTGCGAAATTTAATCTGCGACTGTTTCGGCGGACAGGAAATAATCCCTCTAAATATCCATATGTTAATATTTCAATGAGTTGAATATTTTAAACCGTAGAGTTTAAGCACATCCGGAAAAGTAGTATGCATTTGGCTTTAAATTACATAAACCGCTTTGAGGAGCTAAATTCGTTGAAACTATTTTTGGAAGGATTGATTTATTTTTCTTTAAATTAACGAAACGTCCCTGGCACATAAGACATTTATGTAGAATAAAATTACGCATGCTTTAAATCGCACGTGAGCGAAATATGATTCTTTTAAATGGATATATTTATTTTATATGCTCCTTATTCCATATAGATCATCCTGTAATTCACGCGTCAAGTCGGTCGCTTTGTACTGTCATGTCGCTGCATGCGAGTGACCGAATGTAGCTGAAATACGTCCATTCTGTCCGAAATACCAGCGAGTCGGTCACGGGCAGAGTCACACTGCGTCGTAAATTCATCAGTGTTACAACCGATTAGCATACCAGGAGGGGTCATGGTTCATATTGTCGTCTACGAGCATCCACCATTTCTCGTTGAAGTTTAAGTTTTTTTGGACAGATCTTTTACCACACCATGATTAAGAATTTCATAAGCCGCTTCATTGGTTAATAATATTGCGACATAGTTGTTGTCAATAAAACTTTATCATGATATTAAAGAGATTGTTGTTTTAACGAAGCGTTTTTAGTAATTATTAAGTGATAAATTTGAAATAATGAGCTAGTACTAAATAATGACAAAAATTTTTTAACCTGAACGTGAAAGTTTAATGTGAAAAAATTAAAGCGCAAAAAAATTTGATATTAATAACGAAAACAAATTTTATTTATTTTTATTTAATTTTTTGACTTGTTTGGGATTCAAATATTCTATTTAATGAACTGTGAAAAAGAGCCTCTCTTAATGATGAATGTTTCCTGTAGTAGCTTAATGGTTAAGCTTAACTCAAAAACCATTGACGATGGTCTCTTAAATGTAATAATTTAGTTGCACTTAATGAATTAATTTCAAGATGCAATTCCGGAAGCACAATTATTGGATTCCAAATAAGCTCTCTTTCTCTCTCTCTCTTTCTCTCTCTCTCTCTCTCTCTCTCTCTCTCTCTCTCCTCCCTCCCTCCCCCTCTCTTTCTCCCTCGCATGACGCATATCTTTGTTCGTTTGAAAACGGCATCACCGAAGTTAACGTTCACTGTTCCGCGTGCTGCTTTGATAAGAATTCTGTGTCAAGCGTTGCAATTAATATAACCTGGTGCAACATTTCGCGTGTTGCCCGTGTTTTACACGCTCTGCTAAATATCTGACGGTCTGCCGAACGAAGTTCTTGCTAGTTCTCGCCCGATTCCTTTCGCTTCACGCGACACCGCGTTTCTTTTTCATTTCGACGAAAGTCATTCCGTCGGAAGGGAAGCAGCATGGGATACAAAGTGCTACCACGTAATTGGAAACCTTCGAATATCGGTCGCGACTGCCTCTGGCAGTCCGACACCGTATTACCAAACATTGAGATCTCTGTTTTCCTTTCAACAATTTAATATGACTTTGATATCATAATTCTTGCGCACAAATATAACTAAAATAAAGAGTAATTAAATTTTGTAAAAACAGATTGATATCTTTGTAATTGCGATTATTAAAATAATTTAATCTGATAAGATGCAGTTTTTATTAAGAAGAATACGAAGATAAATTGTTGTATACAAATAACTTTATGGACGTAGATATAAGAATTACATTTGTTTTATTTATATTTTTATTACTGCTTTAATTTTTCGAAATTTAGAGTCTTATTTTTATCTGTACTTTTATTTTATCAATTGCATTTGATATTTGATTATTATATGAAAGTTTAACAACGGTGGTTATAATTATGGACGTTATAAAAATTTCGGAAGACTTGGGAAATGAAATCAATAATCGTGACTAACGAAAAACGCGTCATGTAAACATGCCAGTCGCAGATGTATCCCTCGGCAGAATTATCGGAAATCCTCGAAATCGTCATTGATCGTTGCTTTGAGCGAAACAAGCGTAACGTATTGAAAAAAAGCTAAATTGAGTATGACAAAGAACATCGTCAAAACATTTCATAGGGAGTTATATATTTTAGGTATTTAAATCTAAAAAATCAATACTAGAAGTCTTTAACTCCAAAAATCACAAAACTTATGTATTTAATGTTAAATTTAATAACATTAAATAATTATTTTACAAAATTATTAATTGTTATTATTAAATCGATGAATTAATAACGTAATTTTTTTCATTTTTTTTTATTTTTTCTTGTTACATTTAAAGAACTGAATGTCTTATTTTTTACGTAGAACGCTTATATTGTTTTAAAAAATTATCACAGTAGTATGTTGTACTCACTCGTTTTATTATTAATGTCTTATTCCAAATGGTGCTTCATACATAAGATGGAATTTAGATGAAATATTAATTTTTTTTTTTTCACGAAACCATTTAGTCCCGAAACGCAACGTACGTCTTCTTGCATCATTCTTGCGGCGCCTATAATCGAGTGAACATGCTCGGCCAATTTCGTGGATAGGCCGTTGGCTTTATCGAATGAGAAAAAGCTGCGTTGCTTTCCACGTATCCACATAAATCTGCAGAAAGACCGCGGTCATCCCGCACGGTCACGCTGACGTCGCAGAACCGTCCTCTCTTTCGGTCCAGCGCGTGCCACGCTCTGTCTCTTCCCCGGCCAGCATGTGCGTGTTATCGGAAGGCACGCTGTCACAGTGCTACGAGAGCTTTCGCCTCGTCGATTCACAAGGCGTCCCTGATAATCCGTATATGCATGGATACTGTCAGGATTTTCCAGTTACACGGACTAGCTGAAATTTTTTCTGGAAAAATTCAATATTAAAAAATCTAAATCTTTTTTTATTAAAATCTTTCCACTTCGAACAATATATTATAGAATTTGCATTGTTGCATTCATAGAATACTTCATTTGAAATGAAATTTTGTAATGTTTTTTATCTGAAATATTTTTCATTTAAAATATTTATATCATTTTATGATAAAATGTTATTAACGTTCCATTTTCAATGTTAATAATTAATACTTTTTCTGTATTTTACGTATTAATATTTTTGGTTTCTTTTTTAATATTCCATTTTTGTCTTGCGTTAATATAGTTATATTTACATATTTAACAGTTATATTTCTAAATTTTGTTCATTTACATGATAAAAATTTTTTAGTTTCTATGCTATTTAATCGAGAATATATCAATGATGCTATTTTACTGCAATCATCAATCATTAGATTATCGTTCGCGCAATATCCCTTGAATGCGTCTTGAAAATCGTGGTGTCGGCACGTATAATCGACGCACCCTCGATATCGTCGACAACTGCAGGAGAAGGGGTGGAATAAGGGCCGTTCATAATTGCCAGTGCATTGTGGATATTAATTTAGTGGCTCGTTCATATCGAAAGTAATATCGACCGCTCTGACCAGGGAAAGTCTAATAGAAGTCCCGAGATGAGTTACTGCCTTTAATTTCCCGATAATAGGTTGCTCCGACAGCCCTCCCGACCATCATTGCCCACCCCTTTCGTTCTCTTTGTCTATTTTCCTTCCCAAACATTCTCTCAGTCTCCTCTCATCCCCCCTTTCTTTTTGTCTTTGCTTATATTCGTCTAGACCTCTTATATTCGTCTATCTCTTTCTCCTGTCTCTTTTCCTTTTTATTGATATTCTCCAACTCTTTGATTGTTTTCCAATTATCACTTATATTTTCTCATTTTTTTAGTTTTACTTTCATTTTCCTTATTGCTTATTATTTACTTTTTTTATCCTTTTTATTTCTCTATTTCATTTCTTTCCCGTTTTCTTCATATTTATTTTGCTTTCTGTTTCCTTTCACTCTTCATTTTTTCGTCTTCTTCATTCTTTCTTTTTATTTCCTGTTCTACTCGTTCTATTTCCTTTCACTTTTCTATTTCTTTTTCTGCTTGTATTTTCTTTTTATCTTCATTCTTCTTGACTCTTCCTTTTTCCTCTTGCCTTCATTTTCTCACTATACGTCCTCAGTAACAGTGAAGCGGCCGTCGTCCTAGTTTGTATCCCGCGGGTACCATTGCGGACTAGGTGATTTCGAAATTGTTCGTTGATAGTTTCCGCGTGGGGGACACTCGGGGCCAGTAGTTAACTTCGCGACCAGGGCCCATTCATTGGCACGCGGAACAACTATTTTATTGGTGAGCTCACAATAACCTCGCCTAATGTTTAGGGAACTATGCTGGTCGGCGTTCCCTGTGGAATTGTTGATCGGTAATTATGCGCAGCGTATTCGTGTCCCGTGCTATAATCTTTAATAATAAAGATTTTCTTTTTCTTCTGTGATTATAATAACAAATTACTAAAATAAATGGCAACAAAATTTGTGATTATTATATTTTTTTTGATACGAGAAATGTTTAGTAAATTCTGATTATTCCAATTTATTAAGAATAATTTTTCTTAAAATAGAAATTTTTTTAGAATGAAAATATTTGTATAGCATGTTTTATTTACGGTGGATATTGAATATAGTCTCATTATAGTTATTCGCAGTCAGGAGATCTGTAGATAATTGTTATTCGGAATGTAATGCACGGAAATTTATTTTCGTTGCGGGAGTTATATATATATTATAAAAATATGAAAAAAGGTGGAATAGCGATGGAATTCGTATTACTTATTTTAAAATTAATTCTACGCGAAATTTGATATAAACCATGAAAATTTTTTGAAGTTTCGACTACGCTTTACCGCCAATGTTCTTTTAATGCAACATCGAGTTACAAATTTAATAATGTCTGTCCGAAAGAGGATTATTCGACCGCTCGCGTAATGCGGGAGCTGCAGAAAATGCACGGATGAATATTTCATCGAAACGAACAAAAAATCGTGTAAGACTTTCCCGAACGTGTACCATGTATTATGTGAATTATTGTTACCACTATCTACTAAAATTAAAAATATTGCAACTATTTATCTAAAATTGTGAATCATAGATTTTTTATTTGTGACAGACCTTGACATTGCTTATAGCAAAACAAAAAAATGATAACATTGCGTCATTCATATTGTGTTTGTATTGTATTTTTATATGGTTGATCTGTTAAAATTGTAGATAGAAATACAATATTTGAATAAGCTGCATATTATAAGCTGTACTTATTTGTTACAACAATGACGCAACAAAGTTTTCCAAAAAGTGAGTTTCAATAAAATTTTGAATAAAATTTTATATTAATTCTGAAATACAATTTTGATGTAACAGTTGAATGTAGAGGAATAAAAGTTCTAGGTATATTTGTCCTTTTTCTATATTTTTGTTTTTTGTAACAATTAAAAAAAATGACAATTTTTTTTTTATATCGTTATTGACATCTGCCTAGCTGCTCCCCCTCCTCACTTTACCAAATCTTAATATAAATTATATAATAATGCGTTATTTATGCGCTATCAACATCCGCAAAAAAAATTTTTTGCACTCATTTCGTTTAGCTAAAAAAACAAATTGGGAGGAGGGGGGGGGGGAGCGACTGATAGCCTATTCAGCCTCTCGCCAAAAAATTTTTTTAGCTAAATGAGCGCAAAGATTTTTTTTTTATTTTGAAAATGCATAAATAGCTCATTATTATATAATTTATTCATTAAGATTTGGTTAATGAGGGAGGGGAGGGGGCAGCTCTTAGACAGACATTCGTTATTGTAGCAAATGAACGATATAATTTTCAGTATGGACTTGCTATTTTTTTAAACATTATTGAATTCGCAAATCAAAGAATGTCTCAATTGCGGAGATCGCGTAATCGCGATGATTTTTACGGATTATCTTGCATTTACTCTAAACTCTCTAGAGTTCGCACATGTCTCTAATCACCTTGCGTATCGGCCGAGACAATGGCGGACTCGGATTACGGAAATGGGATTGCGTCGTCAACTTAGCCGCGTAACGAGCACGCAGTTAGTCGAGTGGCTGGACTAATGGCCTCTGAGAGAAGCGGAATCGCATCACCGAAAATATATTTTAAACTCACCAGGCCAATTATGTGTAATTCAGTTCCGCACCAAGTTGCCATATGTCTCGCTTCTTTCGCCGCCACGTCTGCTCTCTCGTGAGGTGATACGGCGTTAGCTCTCACCTTCCTAATCGTTTTAGTTCACGCACACGCGTCTGTTCGCTCACGCATGAATGCCGAAAATCATTACGCAGTGCGAAACTGTTCGTTTCCGCCGTCGTGAGTTCGTACGACGCACGCGTGCAGAACGCAACGGCGCAAAGCCGACGTCTGACGAGGATTTTTGCGCGAAATACTCCGCCTTGGTCTCTATTTACGTAATTCTCCTTTTCAAATGCAGAAATTGTGTAGAACGCGCGCTGTTATATTTTTTTATGCAAAAATGTAGAATTGCGCTTTGCGTAACTTTCGTGAAGAGGCTTCTCTAGCAAAAAGATGTAAATGAGAATTAATACAATGCTTAGACACACATTCATTTTCTACATTTTTCTTATGAATTAAGTATTCTGAAAACATAATTATATGCTAAATAGCATAAGATCGACAGATCAATAAACATGTATATGTATATTTGTATTGTATATTCCTATACAATATAGAAAAAAATGTATAATTAAATTTTAATAAATTATTTCTTTGAATAGAGTATTAATTAAATATTTATTAAATATAAAATACTCTCTAAATCTGAATCAGTTGATAATCATTGATTATCAGTGCCAAATATGCCACTAGATAATTAGTGACTATTCACTTTATTTAGATTCAGATTTAGAAAGTATATTTATATATTTTTGATACAAAAATGATTTATTTGATTTAACTATCATGTTTTTACTGATTGAATATTTATTTATTATAAGTAAATGTTATATTATAAGTAATGTTTAGTTGGTACTGTTCAAGTAAATATTTATTAAAGCTTAGTACATTTTTTTTAGTAACAAAATTATATATGCATCTAATAATTGCAATATGCTTCATACTGTTATCTTAATGATAGTTTCGATGATGATATCGATGCAATTAATAATTCCATCGTAATTGGAATGGCTATCATTACAATTGAATGTAATATCTCTCCACAAAATTCCAGTAACTTATCATGCGTCTAGATTGCCATTTAATAACGAAATTTCAGGCTGACGCCTATAACCCCCGACAGTGAACGAAACGCCCACCATTATACTTAAATAGGAATACTCGCATATACGTGTTGCACGATTCTGGTGACGTATCGATATGTTCCGAATGCTACGTAATATCGACGCAGCGGGGATCGCGTGTTTGCATTCTCACGAGTGCATATGCGGCCGATCTCACCGATTCGTCATGATCGAACGGGATCGAAGAGAAGGGATCACGAAGGAAAGGAGGAGGGAGGAGCAGCATATATTCTCGCGGTTGCGAAAATGCCTCGTTGATTAAATCTATTTTGGGTAATCGATGATGTATGAATGATGGCGCGCTCGTAAGGGGTGCGTCGGGTCTGGCGTCCGAGAAAATACGAGCTTATCGGGGGTATAACGGCGCGATCCGGCGCGGAACTTTCTCAGTATTTCATAGAGACGTTCGCTGTTGTCCCGGGTGGGAGTTTACCTACGGAACAAATCGAGCGATCATCTCTCTCGTAATTAACCTTGGAAATATCACATCACTTCCAGTCGTATTCATAATTGGACAATGCATTTTTTCAATGGCAGCAAATGAAAGAAAAAAAAAACCAGTCTGCAAATGGACATATATTACTATATTTTGCTAATAGACATATACATAATTACATTTATTGTAATATTTAAGTTATGGATATAATAATATGTAGGTTATACTTTTCTGGGAAAAAAAAAAAAAAAAATAGATTTAAAAGTATTGTATTGTATATTAATGTACGCATATTATTTAAGCTGTTGCAATCACAAATAATTTAAAACTGGATTTAAAAAACAAATTCTTGTCAATTAATTTGTTTTGCATGATGAATACTGACAAATCATTTTAATTTTACGTATTAGAACTTAGGAAAGACAATTACTCATGTGCATGCGAATGCGAATTAGGATACAAAAGAAATATAGAAGAACATAAAGCCTGTTCTACAATGCGTTCTTTGTTTCCTGTTTCTTGCTTTTTACTTTTTGTTTTTTTTCTCTTTTGCAACGCGTTTTATCGACAATTATATTTCTTTCTATGTATTTCTTGTTTCTTTCGAAATTCGTTAATTTTTATCTCAGGCGACACAAAAAACTGGATAACAACAAGAAGACAAAATGTAAAAAATAGTAAAAAGCAACAAAAAACATATTGTAGAATAGACTTATAAGAATATACAGAGATATAGAGCAGAGATAAAGTAGGAAAAGGAATATTGCCAGAATATAGAATATCAGGAAAACTCTTTTGTGTATGCTGCTCTAGGATCGCGCTGAGTGTACTGATGTTTTGGACTCAACTGCCATGTAAGCTGTAAACCGATAGTTCCTACGATCCAGGATCATTATCACGTATGTACAAGCGATAATGTCTGAGTACATCGACGAGCGTGTACGCATTGTGATGGATATCGACTTTATGTTGGGTTGGAAACGATGAGAACTCTGCCTCGTAAACACAGACCTATGTGCTATGTCTCGGAATCTACATGATCGGATTTTAATCATTGTATATGTAAACGAATTTTCGACAGATTTGAAAAATTGCATGTGTTTCATGATGTTTGCAAAACATAACACAAATTTAATTCACGTTTGTAATTCTTTAATTATACTAGTTTACAAAGTTTTATGCAAAAGCATGTGAAGATTGTTTCTAGGATAATTTTCGACGCTACAAATTATAGATATTTATCTTCTGTATATTTTAAAAGATTTGAAAGATAATGAATAATTTATTCTTATGAATTAAATTATTTTGGAAGCTAACCTGCGGTAGCTTTTCAGATTAAAAAGAATAATCAGTGTGCCATATTAACAAATTGGATTTCGGATTCTTCGAGAAGTTTTAATTTCTATTTTAAAGCGTCGATTTACTTTGACGCGCGTTGTTGGTTTTGAAAGCCAGTGTAACGTCGATGATTGAATGTTTAGCATGTTATATGGTATGCGTTGTACGAAATTACAGAGTCGATGGTGCTCATGCTACTCTTCGACGAGACACCGTGTACGCAAGCACGATACCAGTTAGGGACGCCGAGGGTTGTTTCGCAGGGGGAAAATAACTTGGATGAACAATGTGGTGCGTGTGTTTTTTTATAATTTGCTTGAGAATAACCTTTAATTTCTCGGCTGTGCCGAGAGCCTCTCATCGCCTGCGACGACCCTCGGTTTTTTTCATATAAACATGAGTATCCGTGTGTGAGTCATGTCATATTAGTATTAGTGTAATCAACTGGCCAATTTTTGCCATACCTCAATTTTACCCTTACACGAGACTTTCGGTGCATTATTAGGTCATTGATTTGAAAGCGATTAATTGAGGAATAAAAAGTTCACTTTATTAAGTGTAAGAGTAATTAGCGAAAACAGGAACATTATTTCTGCCATAGATAACAATATATAACGTATAAAATTTATATTTTTAAGAAAGTTGTATCATAAAGTAAATATATATAATTTGTAGGAAACAAGTAAAATATGTAAAATATAAATAAAAAATAATTTAGAGAAGCTACGTGTTTGCGGATTATCTTGTCAACGTTTCGTAAACGTTACAGTTCATCAGGATGTCACTTAGGTAGGTACATATATTTAATGATGATTAAGACACAGAGATAATTCACAGTGTAGTATCTTTAGAAGAAATACTTAATATAGAAATACTTACTATAGAAGCCTAAAAAATAATTCTTTTATGACTGAAAATCAGAGTTCATCATCAGCCGTTAATCTCCTCTTTCTCTTTAAAGCCTCGATGGTCTCTCTCTTTCTCTGATAGATGTTTCCTTTGGCATTGCACAGGCGTAATGCGTTTTCGCGGAGAGTATGCATACAGTAGCAATGGATTTGCTCAATCGGCGCCGTAGAAACGCGGTTGATTTAGATGCGTAGGGAGAGAAAGAGAGAGAAAGAGAGATAGAGAGAGACAAACAAACGCCCTCACCGAGGCTGAACTCTGACTCACCCCTCACGATTTGGGGATGTAGTTTGCCAGCCAGTCGCCCGCCTATCTACCCCTGAGCAACCTCCCGATGGCTCTCCTGGCCTCGAGCTACGCACGCAATTACCATCCCTGATTGGATTAGGCGGCGTCTTGATTTGAACCCGGCGTCGACAATCTCGCTCTCGAACGCGTTTACGCTGTCTGCTGGTAAAGCTACCGGAATTCATTCTGCGTAGAATAATAACAACTAAGGTCGGAGGATTCTAGAAGAGATGCGCGAGACGACCACAAAGTGAAGTCACGCTCGTCAAAACAATTAATTCTTAATGACAATGTTGATTCTTTTTTTTTGTGCCACGACTGTATGATCGATAGAAAAGAAAATATTTGAGTTTATTATTTTTAGTAATAAGTAATATAAATAAAATTTATTAATAGTGTAGTTCTTATATACGTTTTTTAGAGATATTTGAGTGAAATAAATAATTAATTTTTATCAACTTGATAATTAAGAGCAAATTTAGGATTATATAATTTAGGATCAATTTATCGTACGTATATCATCTAGAAGATTGAATTAAATTTTATTATCATACTTAAAAATTTAAACAAAAAAGAAGGACAAAGTTATAAGATAAATGCTCTCATTAATAATTTGTAGATAACCTAAATTCGTAAAAAAGGAGAACGCGATTTTATCTAGTATAGAAATATTCTAAGAACGAAATTATTAAGAACAAAGAATTATTGTGGTCAGGGCTACAGTATCGAGATAATCGAAGCATAATGTTTCTCTCATCGCGTGATCAATATTTTAGTGTATGAATTGAACTTAAAGCGCCGCGAAAGAGGTGCACGCGCGCGTGCCTAATGATGCACGTAACAGCCGCTTATTTTCTATTTCTTACACGCAATTATAGCTGTAACCGTCGACTGCGACCGTTCGCTGATTCGATTAGCGATTTCTAACACTTATGCGACTTAATGGCCAGCAATTAGGGCTGCTTGGAAAGTGACGGGATGTCACGCACATTCGTTCGTCGCAAAACGCGACGCATTTAGACGCATGTACCTGAATACGCGTATATTTGTCGATGCCGGATATCGTTCGTCGTTTTTGATGCATAAATTTTTTTTCAGAAAAATGAGGGACAAAATGTGCAATTTGTTCTCAATTTCTTCTTTGTGATGACGTATCTCTGATATAATTTATTATTTCCGCACGATGGTACCATTAATCTTATTTTTTAATAAATATTATATACTCGAGTGAGAAGAGATATTATACAGGACAATCGGAAGTTGTTATATATATAGCTGTTACATTCTAACGTTTCTATTGAATAGATAGAATGAAGTAAATTAAATATCAATCTGCAGAAAAACTCGACAATTTTATTATAACATATAATGTAAAAAGAATATATATGAATTTATAAAAATAAAAGAACAGAAAATTTGATTGCAAAATCAGCATGAAATCTCGTTATTTCTCTCTATGAATGGAATTTACCTAAAATTTTTTCTACATGTTAATAGAAACGACAGGTTTTTTTCTATACAATTGTGTTTTATATTATAGTCTTTTCCCCATTTCATCTATCCAAAATAACAAGTATTTAATTAATTTAGCTAACATCTTAATTTCAATAACGTGAGAATTGCAATTCCAAGTTTTCATATGAAAGTTATAGATTTGAGATCGTGAATAATTGAAAATTAATTAAGTTTTACTAGTACGAATATTATATGCCAAATTTGTAATATTTCTAAGATTATTACTATAATAGATTTGATTAACATTAATTATTGAATTTAGGACAGCTTTATTATAATTATTTATGTAAAATTAAAATAAAATTTTCTATTTACGTATTTTCAATTTATAAATATTGTAAATATAATTATATCAATAATAATACACTATATAATTTTGAAGTACAAAAGGCATAGAGGGAAACAAAATATTAGCAGTATAAAATTTTAGCCAATATATGGGCAATTCCTCAATAAAGTACAAAGAATAAATAAGCAAATTATACAAATGAAATGAATTAATGAGGTGTTGTTTCGTGTTAACATTCACGATATACATAATAACTTTAATCGCTAATGACAAGCTATACAATATAATTTCGCATAAAACGGCGAATAGTCAGCGCGCGTAACATTAGAATTAATGAACATGGATTATGTTACCAATCATCCTGGACATGTAGATTATCGAGCAATAATAACTCGACGAAAGTGCAAAGGGATAAGTGTGGCATATGTTAATGATGACATTCTATCGTCATTTTCATTATCTCATGGACCGCAATTAAAACTGATCGATTTGCGTAATTGTGCATGTATATAAAATTTGCATTTTATACCTTCATAATAATTAATCTATACATGAATGAGAAGGCAGGGCTGTTTTACATTCTTCGTCGTTTCTAATAAATACTATTGCTTTCTGAAGAACTACAGCATCTCTGAAAGATGTAACGCAAAATTATTTTATGAATAAACTTGTTTTCAGAATTAATTAAAGTTTTCCGATCATATATGAAGATAATATGCATAAATATGAAAAATATTCCTGAAGATGCTATTTATATTCCTCGTAATGAATTTTAATTTTTTTTTATTATTAATCGAATTTTATTACAAATATGTATTTTTTACTGTTTAAAGATAAACTGCTTATTTTTATTATATTAGGTATGGGAAAAAGTTCGTGGCGTTTTTCCCGTTAGATGGATTTAAAAAACGCCACGAACTTTTTCCCACACCTAATAGTTACATTATACGTGTATTTTTGTAGATATTTTACAAATTGTTTAATTTTTAATTTATGTCTTCTTCTTGTTCGATACGATGTTCTATTTTTAATGTGTTTTGTGTGTTTTAAACTAATGTGTTTAATGTGTTTTAAACTATGAAATATTTTTCTTGATTCTAAATTGTATAACGTATTGTGTCTGTAATGCACACAACGATTTTGTTGAGTGTATGTACATACCGGCGAGTGCATCGCAAGTGCGTGACATCGAGTCGTTTTCAAAGCCGTAATTATTGACTATTAAGAAATGAGTGTTAGAAATGCTATATCGATTGAAGGAGATTGGACCTACAGAGCAAGAAACGAACGTACAGTATCGTATGAATTAAGTATCATTAAACGAACACTACTTCAAGCAATGCATGTTTTAGAATGTGTGCATGATTCTTCGGTTTTATTTTACATTTTTAATTGCTAATCCTTGATAACATTCTTATTAGAGTCAACTTCAAATAGACAAAAGTATCCGTATAAGTGATAGTAATTATACAAAACCTGAAATACTCGTATCCATATAAGTGATAGTAATTATACAAAAAACCTGAAACACTTGTAAATCAATGTCAATAATTACTGATGTTGATTTATGAGTATTTAATACATTTAATATGTAACACAATCTCTCTCTCTCTCTCTCTCTCTCTCTCTCTCTCTCTCTCTCTCTCTCTCTCTCTCTTTCTCAGAGAAACCTATATGTACACTGAAAAAACAATTTTGGCTGTATCTAAAAATGCAGATAGAAATATAAATCTGAAAATAATTCTGTTCAATCAAAAATAATTATGTAGAAAACTCAAGTATGATAAACAATTTTTACAAAACTGTAAAAAATTTTGATATTCTAGCAACTAGATTGGGTCTTCCACACAAATTTTGATGGTCCAACAAATTTAAATTTTTAATCAGTTCATTTAAAAATTTTTTTTACTTTAGAAAATCATTCTTTCCATATAAAATAATAATTTGTACATTTTCAACTTCGATTTAAAGAAAGGGAAGGATTATAAGTTTGATTGAGAATTTCACCGCAACACACATTGACATACATTGACGTTTATTGCTCTAACTTGCACTAACAGAAACAACTGGCTTTGAAGGCGGAGATAAGACCATGTGCGGTCTCGTGAAACACGACGAGGAATATCCTCGGGGATTGCCCATGTCACGTGTCACTAGGACACTTTCGATCGAGCTTCCAAGTTGACGAGAAGGGGGAATGCCAAATGGACGACTTGGTGGTAGGAAACAAGCATGAAATGATAAATGTTCACGCTCGCACATTACTATTCGATGCGCGCGTCATCGTTACGCACAATTAATGATGGACGTCAATAATGCCTTTAGAAGTTCGACTACTCCGAAATAATTACATTTTTTATCATTTATTATCATAAGTATGAAATTATTGATATTTCTCTTTTCTTTGAGTGAAATCTCATTCTAAGAGAGTGAAAATACCATATTTAGCCATATTTAGAGAAGAGTGAAAATATTTTACTTCTTGAAAAAGAATAAACAATTTTCATAAGAGATAATTCTGACTTCTTTTTTGGAGATATCATTTTTTTGGAGTAAAATTTCAAAAAGAATGAAAATTTTCTCTTTTTCAAAAAATGAAATATTTTCACTCTTCTCCAAAAATGTATGTGGCTGTGTTTTCACTCTCTTAAAGTGAGATTTCACTCCAAGAAAATTTAGAAGTCTAAGTAAAAATACAAGTCAACGTTTGTGAGTCCAAATTACTAATTGCATAATGGACTTACAACTAATGGACTAACGCTTTGATTTATCTGAATTTATAACGTTCTGAAATTTGTTCTATTTCTAGTTCTTAATTTCTCAAAAAAATCTATAGATAATGAAACTTTTTTAATCTTATCTTCTTCACTCTGAAAATAATTACAATGAACATTGAAGCATAATGAGCAATATTAAAAAGTTTTGACACCAGAGAAAAGGTTACTTCGATTTAAAGAAATGTTTCTTTGCTATACGGTTAAAGAAAAAATTTCTTTGATTTAAATATTATTTTTTTAAATCAAATAAAATTTATTTGATTTAAAGAAATTATGTTCAAATTCAAATAATGACGTTCATGATTTCTTGGATTTGAATATAATTTCTTTAAATCAAATAAATTTGATTTTAAAAAATAATATTTCGAAGCAACTTTTTCTCTAGGTGTAGAAATTAATCTGATTCTTCCACATAATTATTTTGATAAAACAAAATTATTTTCAAATTTATACTTAGCTAAATTTTTATATTCTTGAGCGCAAAAATATTCTTTTCGTATTATTATATCATTTTTTTAATGTCACATTTTAAATCCTCCTCAATATTATTCATGATCTTTTATTATGCCAAAGTTTCCCTATTCGATATCAAGACGTTTATACTCCCCCAAGTGTTCCGTGTATCACGGCACCCTTTCCGATCCTTTCTTCGTGAAGAGCTGGTGCTCTCCACGTCAGCCTGCAAGACAACTAGAAATCGGTGGATTCAATCGAGAGAACCATTTAGGATTCTCGTGTGCCTTCGGCGGAGTTTCGATAGGGTGCGTTGATTCTCGGCGGATCTTAACATGTGCACTTTATTGTCTCTTAGGTGGAATAACACGCGTTATTTGGCGCGAGACAAATGCTTGAGTCGAAGGATACTGGAGTCGGCGGAGGCGGTCGCGGAACTCCGTATATTTCCCGAGGCCGGTGTTTCGCCTCATAAAGGTTCGAAAGGCTGTCCTTTCTTCCCGCCTCCTTGCCTGTCGGAAGCATGGTAGGTTGCTTTTTATCATTCCTTTTATAGTCGTCGCGAATGTTGCCAAGGAATGTTGCTAGGAAATCTGTACATCTCGAAAAACGTACTTGTGGTGGCTAATGTGCTTCATCGAATGAATTATGACAGATTATATTAAGAGCAAATGTGCATGATTTATGCAAGCAATAATAATTCAATTTAGAATGTAAGTGGAAAAGTTATTTGCGAAACGAAACATGTCTTTTAAATTAGATTTCGTAAATCCCAAGGAAAAGCTTGAGATTACACGTTTATTTAAATATAAATTGAAATATTTAAGACGTTATTTCTCTCTTGCCATTTAAGAAATATTGTTCAGAAGGAAATAATTAAGTCTACAGATGTACAATGTGTCCTAGATTTTTAGCACTTTCTGTTATTTATAAACTCCGACCAATTTGACGCTGAATACTCTTGTTAGCGATATTTCTAATGAAAATTTAGCAAATAAAATTTATAAACCGTATGAAAAATAAACTTTTAAATGAAAAAAGTTACATACTTGAAAAGTTTATTAAACAGATATATAACGATAGATATAAGATATCTTTCGATTCTTTTCTCAGAGAGCCACGGTGGTCCGAAGGAAGGAGATCCTTTCGCGCTTATTTCCGCGCGATCTGCGGACGGAACGAAGCCTTCGGGAGGCGGGACGTTATTACCATAAAATAATGAAACGGGATCCGGGCGCATTACGGGCTCCGCGCGGTCCATTATGCAGGGGTGAGAGCCGTCTTCCTTTTCCATCTCGAGGCACGTATGCTTCACTGGACGGACAGATAGCCACCCGCAATGACGGGGCGAAAGCCTTTCGAGGCTTTCCCCAAGGCCTGACGTCTAGGCAAACTTATACACGCGTATCTAAGCTTCGCATCTTTGAGGGAGAACACATAAATGATAATGAAGACAGGCAAAATTACTATCATTAATGCTGAATCTAATGATATTTTTTACGATCTTTGAAACAATGGCCATGCATTAAAAGAATTTGAAACATTTTATGAAAATTACTATTTTATATGTACAACTATACGGAAAGAATGATTTTCTGAAGTATTTCAAATTTTTAACTACAAATCTGAAAATAGTTGTTTTTTTGAACTATAAAAATAATTATACAGAATGTTCAAGCTAGAATGTCTAAACTTTTTGGCAACAGTGCTTATACTTGAATTTCCTCCATATTTTGATGGTTAAACTAAATTATTTTCATTTGTATCTAAATTTTTAAGTATTTTAGCAAAATCAATCTTTCCACGTAGATTTGTAAATGTTAACCGTGTAGAAAAGACTGTCATTTTTTTATTTTTACTACTTGATTATTGTTGTAAATGTTGATAATGATTTAATTGAAAAAAAATACGGATTAATTCTAGGAAATACGAAAAAATACCAATATACATTGCTTCTCATTTATTTTTTATCTCGTCGTCTTAGAATTACATTACTCACAGTTGTATGGCTATTATGTCTCTCGTTCCATCGAAATATTATACGAGGTGAAATTTATGAGTGAGTGGTCGCGCGAGAGTGAAAAGGGAAACGCTTGGTAGTCACGAGAGCGCACCGCAATAAACGCATCTCGGTATATACGATTCGATATATCGGCTCATGATTTTCAGTTCCGAAATCGAGAGGCACGTCGTGCACGACATACCGATGGCGCCAAAAGACGAATGGCTTGCGCGCCTCACGATGGCTACACCCCAAATCTGTACGAGATTTGGCGAGGCTGACGAGACTTAGAACGAGACTCACGTTCTCTGTCGGGAAAGGACGTTGGATAGCTCTTCGTAGGGAGGAACGCACTCACGTAGACCGCACTCCGAAGACCCCATTCCCGGTATTCGATCCTCTCCCGTGAGAATTGTTTGGCCGCTTCTAATTCAGTTTGTATTCGTTATCCAATGAAATTATTAAATTTTGGATTATTTTTATATTCGGTTATCATTGGTTATTCTTAAATATCAAATATAGAAAAATGATTAAATTGTAATCGTAAACATACAAAATAAATAGACAAAGTAAATTAGAATAATTATTAAATTATTTTAAAAACTCAAATTATTATTAATATTATTAATATAAATTATTAAAAATTAGTTTTTTTTGTGATTTTATTCTATAATTAGAAAAAATAGTGAAAGATAGAAAATTGAAGATTCTTCGAGAATTATTCTAGCTACCACAGTTTACTTCGATAGATGACAAAACCTTTCCCTTTTCACAGCCACCAGCTAATGGAAGGTGTCGAAAAGGTCCTCGGGAGAATAGTGGGTGGAAATTTACACAAGAGCGGAAGACTGGGAGAGTGCAATTCCAATCTCGTCTTGAGGCTCGCCTACTATATGCCGGGTGTCATTTTCATTTCTGCTATGGGAGCTCGATCGAGATGCGTTCGTGTACGAGCTGACACGATGCATTTGATGCTCTCACCCTTCCAGTCTAATACGTACAATCATTGGGTCGGTGAGATATTCGCTTTCGACAAAACTGACCTACGAGCATCTGTCCTTTCCTGATACCGAAGATCCTGCTATCGTAATCATAATTATTTTTTCCCGCGTTACGTAAGATGTTCTTTTTTCTATCCGTTGCAAATTAAGAAACAAGAGATTTTTTTTTAATGTTAATATTTCTGACAATTATAAAAGAATCAAAGATTAAGAATGAAATAGCAACTTGATCTGTGCTAATGTTATACAATTGAGATAATTATATTAATTATTGTATAATATACTAATATTTCTGTTTTTCAAAATTTTGTATACTTTATTTACTTTGAATAATTTTTTTTTAATTTAGAGCTTTCGTATTTTTGTACAATGTAACTATTATTTTTTAAAAAACAAGGCCCTATTTTTTAAAAATAATACTATATACCAATTTTAAGAGCTTAGAAGTAATAGAAAAACAAAGCTGATTTATTAGTTGATAGAATAATTCTTGATTATATTTTTTATTAATGTAGTTGTATCTCTTCGATATGTATTAATGAGTATATTATTCTCGATTATATTTCTTGTTATTGTAAGCGTTAAGAAAAAAGATAAAGTTGCATTTCTCGGAGACAAAAGCAATATGTTACGGTATTGTCGATAAGTGAGAATGGCTATTAATTTTGATGAATGTATCGAAAGGTTCGACAAGTATCGATTCTCGTAATACACCTGTGCCGTGATCGAACTCATTGCGCCGCGCTGGTAGTTTACTCGCTCGCGTCGACGAAGAATGAACGTAACAATTTGCCGAAGGAAGTTTAATGCACATCCTCGATCACTACCCGTGGACCACCGGTGCGTTTTTCTCGGGAACTAGGAAGAAAAGCAATTTTTCGTAAAAGCAGCATCCCCACGCGCATCCTGCACGCAACCGATTCAGATTGATGCTAGCGCGGCGGTGCGCTCGTTTTTTCGCATTATATTTCCTGAATTACAAATAACTTCTCGATACGAGAATCGCAAGATGGGATTATTTCATGAAAAAGACGTAAAGTATTTTTAGGGGGAGAAATAGAAGAGAGAAGTTATAAGAGAAGTTAATATTTAAATACTTAAGAACTTAAAATCATAGTACAATAATTTTCAGTCACGAAAAGGAAAGAAAGAAAAATTTCCAATTTTTTTCAAATTTGATGCATCTTTTTATAATTAAAATTTTATATTAAACAGAAATATTGGACATAATTTTTACTTATTGGTACATGCTTTAATATCACAATAATTGACAAATAACTAAGAAAGATTAGACTGTTATCGACATTTATTGTTTCTTTTCTCTCTTTTGTCGCAGTCTAACTGATTTTTTTCGCATTTATTTTAACATGGTAGTCCTAACGCAAACGTATATATGCGACCGCATTTTGCGCAGTTGCGCCAAAGTGCGATATTATATGTCAAGCTTGATCTTGCATCGGCAGAGGAATTTGCGCAGCACCAAAATCCAAAATCACGCGAAATTCACGATGAGGGTAGACTGTCGGATGGCTGTCACAATTTCCGGATTTCAATATTGACGGTTGCGGAGAGCCGCTCGCGCGCCTGCGTTATCCAATGTGCAAACTTTCGCTCTGTATTTTAATTTCGCGACGCTCAATATACCGTCGCCTCCAACGTCGTCAGCGCCGGCGCTCTCTCCGTCGCGGAGAGTTTGCAATAACAGTTTAATCCCCGGTGATGAGAGTCCCGTAGTCTCCCCACTACCCTCTTTCCCTCTTACCCCTTTCAGGAAAGTGCACTTCAATCAAGCCACGTGTTTGATTTGGCGCCACCCAAGATGCACCGATAATAATCGATAAATCTCTCTTGTCTGGTTCGCATCCGTTGCGGATTCCGTTACACGTTTTTTGCTCGCAAGAATAGTCTTTTCCAGGAAATAATATAATCCGTCTATGATAAATACTTACTTTGCTTAAAATTTTTCAAAATTGCATAAAAAATTAATATTATATTTCACTGTACGCTGTTATGTTATTTTTTGATAGCTTTAGATGTCACAAATTATATTAATTGTAATTAATTTTATATAATATTATTTCATAATATTATATTAAATTGTTGAAAAAACATGTATTGCAATAGAGGAAATTTTTTCTTATTACGTTATAATATTGAGTGATTTGATTTACTGTTTTCGTGAATATATCTTATCCTTATAACATGTTTTTTATTTTTATTTGACTTCTAAATCTTTACAGCGGTGCAATGCAAGATCTTTTGTGTGTTTCATTTTCCGCATCCTGTATGTAAAATGTAATGTGCTATATGATCATGGAATATAGAGGATTAGAGGATCCAGAATCGCGAGAAAGTGTTAGGAAGTGAAAAGAACTGGTGAGACAAGGAAGGCAAAAGGGTGCACGGGAGTTATATTATGATATAGGGCGGAATGTGAGGGAGGGAAAGTGATGGAGGAGAGCACTGGCACGTATGATTATACATCATCATGTACGATTATAGTCGCTCGCCTCTGCGAAACCGGCGCATTACGAGCTTATCGCAGGCGTATACGATAATCGTTAAATTGAGATAGAGCATGCAGACAGGTCCGTGATGATACGGTCGAATTTTGACAGAATTTTGATAGAAATTATTTTCTACATTTCTATTTGATACTCTAAACAAATTAAGAGCATCTCATTTTTCAAAATTAAAAATTCCTCTAATATTAACAAAAATTATTATTAAATATTTTTTATTAAATATAATTTTGAAGAAGACTTTTGCAATATAATCTATTTGTGTTTGTGTATGTTTACACACACACACACACACACACACACACACACACACACACACACATATATACGAATATTAGAACTTCTAATTGTAAATATTGCTATAAAAGCTCTTCTAATTGCTTTAGAAACATATTCTTTGACAAATACAGATTTGTTTTATTTTTGTATAATTTCAAGCTGAGAAATAAAAATTGCTTAATTAAAAACATTGAGAAATTTGAATGGATATGTATATAAAAGTTAAAAAGGAAGAAAACATAACATGGAAAGAAAAATATGATGTGCAATCGAGATAAAAAATGTGACTAAATTCTATATGAAATATTATATAATAACTTCCATTTTTCAGTTTATACAGATCATATGTAACTCATTTTAATTTCTAATAGAATTTTTAATAGAAGATCTAATCGATGAGAAGATGGAGATAAATCGACGTTGTCTCTGCAAACGGGGAAGAATAGACTACGAAAGAGATTGGAATCCTAATTAACAGCATTGATCCGCGTTCATTTGCATGCGTAAACAGAGAGATTGGTAGGCGCACTCAGATTCTTGCTAAATCCAAGAGTGGCTCTAACGCATAGGAGAAACCTTTCCGTAGAATGAAGCAGAATATCGACAGTGTGGTTTAGAACATTAAAACGTGCATAAAGACAAGATATAATCTATCGACATGATCTTTTAAAGAGAAATGTTAAAAATGAGATATTTTATACTATATTTTTTCCAAGAGATTGACGATGTGAAGAAATACGATGAGAGGAAAAGTAGGAGAAAAGGAAGAAAAAATCTTTACTATGATACCGACGTATCAATTTAATAAATAAGCGAAGGTCATATTTGATCAAATCAGGTCTTGATATTTAATAATATTTTTGTATAAATTTTATAATTTCCAAGATGCCCCTCGAAAATGAAGGAAATCTAGGTTCCAGTTGAGGTGATATTTTTTTGCAATGAACTCTCTCTTTTACACAATAATATTTCAAAGGTTCTCATTAAGTAATTATCAGTAATATTAAATTGCTTGTTAATTCAATTTGTCAGACTTATTCTAATTTCAGTTTAGAACTGTCTTTTAAGACCGACAAATAATCGATGCGCAGTTTGCTTGAACTGAAAATTATAAAAACACAAAATATTTTTAGACAAGACCCGAATGTGACCTTCTTCGCTTATATGTGTTGAACATTTCTTGGCCGATTTTCACTTATATGTGTTATAACTTAACACAAGATTTGAAAAAAATAATTTTACACGCAAATTGTTTATTACGGGAACAACAACGGAATATCGTTTGCGATTTGATGATCTCATCTCTTCTGTCGTTGTATCTTCATGTTCCGCGGAGCGTGCGCTGGAACAAAGACATTATAGCTCTGCGCTCCGTGATTACTGTCATTAGCTCGTGGACATCCTGTTGCACCTCTCCCGATATAATTTCCATGACACCCTCGAACGACCGCTGCGGTGCCGGAGTACCGTACTATTATAATATCCACCTGCGAAAAGTCCATGTTCTGAAACTCCCGAGGGTCATCGAAGCGCAAATTTACGTGAACTCATTCGTCTAAAATTGCGACATTGTCTGTAAACTGAAATAAAAATTTCAATATCGAAAAAAGCAGTAAAAAGTTTAGTTAAAAAGAACGTGTACTCGTGAATTTCACAAAATCAACAGTCAGACTCTTTGGACAGAATTTACAGTTATATTAATGCTTGAATACTTTTATTCTTTAAATCCTTTTTGAAATCAATTTGAGTGTTTTTTATATGGAAAATTTTTTCAATCAGCCATCAAATCACTATTTTTATAATCTTTTAAAATCTTCTAATTAATTCTATACGGAGAGAATTTTTTCTTAGAATTTACTCTAAAAATGACAGTCGTGGGATAACATTGTATTTCGAAGAATTTTAATGTAAATCTCTTTCATTCATTAATAAAATTACAATAAAGTATAAAATAAGTTGGATGAATTTTTCAATTTTATTGAAGTGCATGGTAAAAATTTTTTAAATATTGTATTGTACCACAATTACTATATTTTGAGGGTAAATTTTAAAAGAAAATTCTCTCTGTATAGAAATAGCCGATAACATTTTTATACATAAATCATGATTTTCAATACTGTATTTCTGAGCTTGATTAGTTTTCCCAAAGATTGTTAAATATTCACTTAGAAAAATCTCGACGAGCGTTTGGTGAATGTTTGTCTGCAAATTACAGACGCGTTACTTTTACGTCCGTTTAAACGGAACTAACGAAAACCATCTCTTGCGAAAAAACGGATTTTACGGAGTCGTCGATGGCAGGTTTATCGACGAATATGAGAGATTCCTGATCTTCGTTATGAATTTTTTGTCGACATGCGCGCGGAAAATTTGATGGGTCGACGGCCAAAGTAACGGGCCGAGAGAACGCTGTGAAATCGAAGTATGGCTTCGATATCCGCGTCGATGAATCACCCGCAATTGATATGAGCGCTTGGGCCGAGAGCTTTCCTCTTTAGACATCAAGATCAAACGTTTTAACCAGTCGGTAAACACACGCGAATTTGCTTGCGCAACTGAAATAGTGATATCATTAATTGATCGTTTTAACTTCGATAAAAAACATGACATAACGAAAGGCAAGTAGACTGTCATCATTTTTTGCAGAAAATTCTCTGAATCTTCTTTTACTTTATATTTCTGAGCAGAATTAAACACGTTGTAATTTAATATTCATTTGATGAATCCTATACGTAATATCCGTAAAAGGTTTTGAAATTATTTAACGTGATATTATTTCATTATTACGATATTTTATACTAATATTGATTTCTCTACCTTTCTGACTTCTTAAGCAGTCTGTCGAAAGCAGCAAAACGTTATGACTATTCCGCGTAGCGCAATCATTTTGTAGCATTCGGAATTACAATTGCGTCGTTACCGGTGCGGAATCACCGGTGAAATTAATGGCTGTGCTGTACTGTCGAAGACAGGACCCGGCTATTGTGCGACTTGTGGTTAGATGCGTTTCAATGCCAATGAAAATCATTGCCGGATAACTAATTAAAAGGTAATGAACTTCATGGTTATGTAGATCGCTTCGAGAACGATGGACGATGTTGGATTATGTCATGTTTAGAGTTTGTCGTCGCGGCGATTGTAGACGAGAATATAGCGTACCTATTTTGGAGATTTGCCTAGTCTTTTGTCAGACATAGTTATACCATGAAATAATATTTACCTTATGACCGAGAATACGTGTAATACACGTCCATAAGCGTAATTCTATATTAAAATTTTCAGTGATATCATTAATTAAAACTTTGTTTTTTTACTTTTATTCTGTTTATATTCTTATATCATTTTTATATAACAATAGTCTCTCAGTTAATTTCTTCATGACTGAAGATAGCAGTCTTCATTTGATGGAACTTTGATTTTATTCTCTTTTTAACAATAATAAAACTATTATTAAAAAGTTAATTATATATTGACATAAAATTTCTTTTGCATTAAAAATTTTATATTTTTGTTGTTTTCGTTTTTAATTAATGAACGAGAATGGAAGGCTCTTATATTTTTGCGACTTTACGTTTTTATAGAAAGACATCAATGAGAATTTTCGATTAACATATGAAGTTGATCCTTATTTTCGTCCGGAAATCCTCGAAATCCAATTGCGACGATGCATGGTCGATTTTGGTGCGTCTCGAGTCATTCGAACTTAGCATATCAAAGCCCTTGTTGAAGCGAGTCGAGGGCAGCCGCCATCTCCAGATGGTCGAGTTGTCGATATCCCTCTGGAAATATTCCAGAGAAACGCGAAATTCAGAAATACGCGTATACAATACACTCACTTCCTCGGCCAAACGTGACGTAAATACTCACCAGCAACTGCTCGACAAATCGCACAAATCAAAGCTGATATAGAACGCATCGAGCTAAAGCATAAAGTGTAAATCATGCGATAAAATCAATATTAAAAAATCGCATAGATGTCTCGTCAAAGATTTTTTATTGAGATTTGATTAGTATTAAACAAAAACAATTTACAAAACACAAAAGTATTAAAACTAATAAGAGATTTAAGATATAATAACAAATTATAATAACAAATATTAATAAAACATATTTTCTAAAAATTTTTTTAATGTTAAGCTATATATTGATATTAAATAGATAATTCTTGGCATAGTTAATTTTATATGTATTTATATTTAAATATGAAGTATATAATATTTAACTTTATGAAGTTGACATAAAAATTTTTTTTCATTATCGTTATGTGTTTATTTTATAATTTGTTTATTTTAAAACTATAATTTAAAACTCTTTATATACGAAATTATAAAATAAGTACATAACGATAAAATAAAAAATTTTTATATCAACTTCAGTTTCAAAATTTAAAACTGTGTATATCGTTCATTTGCTACAACAATGACATATAAATTCCAAAATTGTTATTTTGGAATTGCAACAGAAAAGGAAGCATAGGATAAAGAAATATATTTAAAACAATTTTATTCCTCTACTAACAATTATTACATAGAAATTAATTTTAAAATTAATGTTACAAAATTAATGATTCAAAACCTTCAAATTTATTTTCTGGAAAACTTTGTCTTTTTAGTTGTGTTGTGTTGTGGCGAATGAACAATATATTAAATACACAAGAAGACTTTGTACTGAAAAAAGCAAAAAAGGAAATTAACACAAGATAAATGTTTTGTACGTAAAACACAAACACACACACACACACACACACACACACACACACACACACACACACACACACACACACACACACATTTATATGTCGGTAATTTTTTTTGCTATAACTTTTATTCAGTGCTATTCTTCTTGTAGTAGTTATCTTTTTTGACAGAACGGATTTTGATAGCTTTCTCTGTGACCATCCGAAAACCGCTTCTTGCTTCTGAATCGCTTTTTCCGGGTCATCTCCGATTACGCTGCTGCCGTGGTAACCTCGTATTTCGTTTCGAACCCATATCGCGAGATCGAGCGATCGCCAGCTCCCATTTTTCTACTTCTCCAGGTATAATGGGAGAACACAGAGCGGCGGTCTCTCTATGAGCTTGAAAATAATAGAAGCGCTTCCGCGGCACTCATTCTCTCTTTCTCTCTCTCTCTCTCTCTCTCTCTCTCTCTCTCTCTCTCTCTCTTTCTCGTCGAGTATTCTTTGAGGACTTCTGACGGGTCGTGAGTGCTCGCGTTATGGTTTATGATGAATATGTCGTATCGTGTTACTCGATTAATGCTTTCTTCACCGTCGTTCTTTCTCGTCGAGAATAATTCCCTTCCTCTATTCTTCAAAATAGATCTCTCCATTTACGGTACTTTCATGCTCCCTGCGCTCTTCTTTCATTTCCAATCTTGGGATGAGTTTAAATTCTAAAGCATTAGTTCTAATTATTTTATTGTTAAACTATTTGACGCTGTTAAAAAGAAGTGAATATGTAATATGTGACACTGCATCTGATATTATTATTTAATTATTCGCGATTGATTTAGTTGAATAAAAAAGAATAAAAAAGAAAGAAATGAAATAGATTTTACACACATAAAATCTGTGTATATCATAATCTTCAACTGATACTAAAAACATTAGGCACTGAAAAATATTATAGAATTGCATTACAAGAATTAAATCAAACGTTATTGAAAAGATTATGTAACTGCTTTTATAAATATATATTTGTTTAAAACTTAACTTTATGTATTTATGAACTAGAGTTTAATTTCCAAGCGATGCAAATGATCTTCGATCTCTATCACGAAACTTTCTTAGAACTTGGAACAAAGTTACAAGTAAATCGCATTCTATCAAATACAGCTATCTCGAATCGTTCCGGGCCATAAATCGGCAATCCCTTGAAATCCTCCAATTTAGCTCCGGAAAGTAAGCCTTACTTGCTCGGAGGAAAATCGGAAATAATAAGCTAAGTGTCATAATGATGGCTGCGCACAGTAAGTCGTATTCCTTGGAACGAATACAATGAAAGAAGATGTTTTTCTTTTATGCTACACTTAGATCCGCAATTTGTTCTCTGTATAAACGGCAGATTATATCAATGTAGCTCTTTTTATGCACTGCTTACTTCGCGTAGCTACCGGTGGTAAACTAAATATAAACATGAGAAAAATGGTTGTCAGCAGCGCCTGTCTTGTACAACACGTCATGGAACACACATGGTTGAAAAGACGTTATAACGTAGACTGGCATCATAAGTCCACCATCTTGCACCATCATAAAAGTCCATGCCGCTTTTATCGTAACTTGTAAAAAGCGCGCACTCGAGTGCAACTCGCACAATATAGTATCGTCATCGCTGCAATAATCGTCGCAAATAACAGTCGCATAAAATTCTTTTCTAAATATAACGCACATATATCGCATCTTGTCGTATATCTGGTAACGGATCTCTTTCGATCGAAAAACTATCTTACATTGTACTATAAAGTCTTCAGTACATTCCGTTAATATCGTATATCTATACAGTACAAATATTTTGTACTGTGGTATGTAGGTAATTTTAATACAAGTACAATATTTTGTACTTGTATTAAAATTTTGCAGCTTTAAAATTTTTATATTGAATTTTAGTATACCAGCTCATTTTATGCTAAATTGATATTCAATATTTTTTAGTATTAAAATAACACGATTAAGTGAACAATTAATATAAAAATAATATGTTTTAAGACGTGAATCCCAAAATAAATAAACAAAATGTTAAACATTGAACATATAGGTATTAATTTTATTGAAGAAGTATATATTCAAGATTACAAATTTATCAATGTTATATTTTTAATTTTTTAAAATAATATTTACATTTTTTTTTAACATATTTATTTTATATTAAATTAATACAAAAATTTAAGTAAGTCGTGAGATACGTAAAGCGTGTTAAATTTAATACAAATTTTTCAACATAATTCAACGTATTTGTAATCTAAATATTTTTTTATTAATTGTAAATTGTTATAGATTTGAAAATATTATTACGATTTTATGACAAATGTAATTTATAATTAAATTACATTTATACGTATAAATTACATTTATAACAATAATATACGTTTTACGTATAAATTTCCAATGTTAGCAGATACGTTTATCAAATTTCTGATGAAACTGATTCGTTCTCGAAATCGTTCCTCACATCGAGAGTCGTTCCATGGCGCTTCCGATTTTCGAGCTAATCAGCTAGGATTCTTAGATTTGGATGCCGTATGCCGACGGCGTAGTCAGTACTACATGGCGAGGGAATAGTAATTTCCTAGATTTAATTAACCAATTAGCACATGTCGTCGTCGGGCTCGGCGCCGCGCGCTTAACCGAATCACGTAAACAAGCAACGTTTCGTCTCGGATCTCGGGGACGATTCCAATCGCGGCAAATGATGTTACGCAATACGTCGGATCGGGAATCAAGTGATTAACGCGAATATTTAACAGACTGCGAACAATCGCGGACCAAATACGCAATGTCTCGAATCGTCGGAATGCGTATTTCAATGACGGGTGCAAGAGATACATCCTAACAGAATACATTATACAATAAATATGATGATGCTTTATTTAAATCAAATGTAAATATACTATTAATATAATATTATATAT